>NC_059103.1:79668185-79969185 GCF_020740685.1 Jaculus jaculus
CGCCAACCCTTGGTCATGCCTGTAGTTCATAACATATAAATAAACCTTTTAAAATAATTATTGAATGGATAGGTTATTTAAATTTCAAGGTTTCCATGAAAACATTCTCCTGACATCTTTTCCTGCTTGAGTTTCCCCAGAGCCAATCTGTCTTATTATGTGAGTAATTACACTTTAGGTGGCTTGTCAGAAAACAACTAAATAATGCCTACCTGGTGAGCAGTGAGCATGGTTTTTGTTTGCAAACAGCCTGTCAGCCTTCCCAGAGACCTTCCTGGGATATAATTAACTTGATGAACAACCTACTTTCTGAAAACTATGGAGGTTTTTTTGTGTGTGTGATGGTAGACAGATGCACATATTTGTGGTTATTTAGCAAGGTTGCACAACAAATTTGCACTAACTTATATGAAAAATGATTTTTTACCCAATCTCTATATATAGTTCAATGGATTAGCAACCAACTCTGTCTGTTAGGGGAAAAAATCTTTCTGTCCAACTTACCTTCATCAATTTTAAAATTATTTCTTATTCAGATTTAACCCTGGGCCTTCTAAATCTTTACTCAAAAATTCACCATAACTTTAGTGCATAGCCATAATCAATTCACATTATCATTATTACATATAACCAAGAACATATCTCAAAGTACTTAAATAATAGCAGCTACTTGTGAGTATTTATTAAGTGCTAACTTTAGGCTTCTTACTTTGTATGCCATTTCTCATTGGTCTGCAAATTAGCTCTTGAGATGCATAATATACACTGAACACAAACCCATGTGATTTTTCATTGAATAATCCTATATTCTCATTCCCATACACTCTGGTCAAGATCCACATATTTATCAATTTTGGTGAACTGAACTCCTTTACTGTCTAGTAAGTGTGGAATATAGTTTGAGTATATTGGAATGGCTCTTTTTGTTTCCATATGATGTTGTTTTTCAACAATGTGCATCATTGAATAGTATTAACACTGTTCTGATTAGTTCTTTAGAAGAAGAAAAGCATGGGAAATGAAGTTCAGAATTTCTTCCCAAAAGAATGCATGGCTTTGAGTGAAAAGCAAAAATATAAAAGGTAAAATTCATTAGAGAAAAACTTGTCTAACCTAGCTATTTTGATGTTGAAGTAATATAAATCAAATATTTGGCATAGTAAAACTCTGTAAGTTGCTGTTAATTTATAGGTTCTGTGAATTTGTAATTATCAAAATTGTCCATTGCTTCACCCCAAGCTTTAGTAAGGTTACTACTATTCAAGAGGTTCTTAAAGTTATATATTAGTTATTAGACAGAGTTGGAATATAAGAAGTACAGGTGTGATTAGTACTCAATAATGACTTTTGAAGGGAATCTTAAAAATATTATCTGAGTGATTTGTACTATGAAATTTATATTCAAAAGAGCTGTTATTTGACATAGCTATCAGAGCACTCTGTGATGTCTAGGATCCATTATAGTGTTTATACTTTTCTTCTAGATTTGACTCTAATAAGTATGAACCTTTAAAATTTTATATACAGTAACTATCTATAATTAGCATGAAATAGTGCTTTTTGTTATTTTAAATGTTTTACTTATTTATTGGAGAGAGAGAGAAAGAAATTGGCAGATACTGAAAAAGAGAGAATTGGCATACTAGGACCTCCAGTCAGAGCAAATGAACTCCAAACACATATGCCACCTTGTGTATGTGGCTTATGTGGGTACTGGGAAATTGAACTTCGTTGGGCACTTCCAGGAACAGGCTGGAGTCTTCAGGAGAGGGGCCTGAGCTGCCAGGCTAAGGACCTTGGGGCTAAAGGAAGCCAATCCCTCTCCAAGCCCAGCACACCTAAACTTAGGCTCTGCCCATAGCCCTGTGACTTTTGGCCAGTTGCCTAAGAAACTCCTCATCAGCAAGCACCTTCACAGAGCCCATCCTCCTGAGCCCCTAGATCACCTGACTCTGCCATTGCCTACTTGCTGGAATGAATGTCCTCATATGCTAATTAGGCAGCAGAACTGAACCTTGTGCATGCAATTTCCTTAGGAGCCTCTCCCCTCCACCTGCCCTCAAATGCTTATAAACCATTTCCCTGAGGATAAACTGAAAGAGCTGTTCAATGATGATAGGATCACCAGAAAGTCTTTTACTTTTGCTGACTTACCCACCCCAGTTGCCTGTGCACCTTTGGGGATACTATGGGCTAGCTCCAGAGCAAGAGCCCGGGAACCCACAGAACCTGGGTGCTTAATCTTTGCAGGCAAGCACCTCAACCAAGAAGCCATATCTCCAGCCACAAATGGTGTTTTTTTATGCATCCATGATGAATGGAAATAAGCAGAGAATAAAATTATTACATATTCATATTAAATTATACATGTTAATGTGTTTTTCTAACATTCCTTAGATAATCCATTCCTGGCATTTATTTAAACTTTATGTATTTACAGCTGGATAATTTATAATCATAGATAACTCATAGTTTTAATCTCTGATTATTTGGATGGCAGAAAAATAAACTCTTACTTGAAATACTGTGCTTATAATTTTGTCAGTTAGTAAAAGCTTGATGATTTTAATTGCTAACAATTTAATAATTATTAGAATATTGGTTTTTTCAAGTAATTTGGCCTATTTTCCATTACAAGTAATGAGTTCTTATATAATAATTGTGGTCAGAGACTTCCATAGGAACTACGGACTTGATAATCAAACATTGTTTATTCTTCCTAAGTGATCTATCTTCTAGTCTGGTTAACTATGACTTAGTGCACAAACTAAGAATGGGACATGTCCAGAGGTACAGAGTTCTTTTCAGAGATATATTCAACTGCTATTTCTGATTGTTATCATTCTAACTACTATTGTTGACAGACATCTTTCTGTAATTCACTGCTTAGTTTATAACACCAGAGTTACTAAGATTCATGTCTATTTCCTGTTCTAGCTTTAACAATTGAGATACTTCAGATTATAGACTACCCATTATTTTCATATCTGCCATTTGAAATTTGATTAAAACTTTCTAATATTCTATTTCTATCAATATAGGAAAACTATTTATAGGGACATTTAGATTGTGGGAGTTTCTGTAGAATAACTGTACAAGTATCTTCTATATTTTATATAAAATTTTGAAATAAGTGATAATAGAACATGTATAAATATAATTGTTTCTTATCCTAATAATTAAGTGTAGTATACATTAAATATTAAAAACAAATTCAACCAGCTATAGTACAATAGAAAACATATGAGGAATAATTATTAAGATTCAGAGATGGACTTACTGTTTTGGGAAATCAGCCAGAGAAACATTTAACTGATTCAATGAAATATGCCAATAGGTATCTTAGATATAATTAAAATTTTGCCTTCTTTTACTAGATGTATAATGTTTATCCCTAAGCCTGTGATAGAAATACTTGAAGAACTAGGGAAATACAATTAAATTATACTTCTAACTATGTAATTTGAAGCATAAGCTACTTATATATTAAAATATTGAAAAAAGATTTGCCACAATTTTGAAAATTTTGGGTTTTTATTAAAAATATAACTTGTGTGGACAAATCATGTGTTGTATCATTGTTTCCTTCCTCTGTGCCCACATTCCATTGTGGGTCCTTGTTAGTGGGGTTTGGCTCTTCTCCTTGAAGTTGTGGGTGACGCATTTTCAGAGCAGTAGTCAGTCATTAAAGGTGGGCATTACCTCTGGGAATGCACTCTCCACCTGTGTTTCTTACAATCTTTACACCCCTCTTCTTCAAGATTCCCTGAGCTTTGGTTGGTGTGTTTTAAGTATGCTTCCATAATAAGTTCTCAGGAGACTCTGGGTTTCTGATTTGGTGTGTGTTGAGTATCTTTAGCATATATTTCCACTCTGGCACCTATTGTCAGGCTCACCATGGAAGCAGAACTTTTGCCCTTCTCCCTAATTCTTTTGTAGTTTTACTCCAGCCTTGGCTGAAGTGCAAGAGATAGTCTGGTCTTGCTACTTTATGCAAAGACAAATAGATGCTCCAACAGAGAATGAAGTCAGCACAGGTTAAATGGGATGAGCATTGTTAATCTAGGGAGATTTGATTGATGCATCCCCTCTTTAGGCTAAATATTAGTAAGAGCTTGTGGTTGGAGCCCGTATTCCCATAATCTTTGTCTAGGTAGAATTTTGACTTGTAGCCCAGTACCAACTATGGGTTCCTTTCCACTGAGTGGGTCTCATAGCCAATTAGAAAGCCACCGGTTATCCAACAAGGCTGCATGCCACCATTGCACAGCTGTGCACAGTTGTCATGCTGGTTGCTGTTGAGTAGCTTTGACCCCTGCTTGCTCACAACTTTATTGGCCACTTTCTTCCCTTAGTACTTGTAGCACTTTCCACCTATAGATGGGCTATCCAATTGTGGACTGGTTCCCTTCTGCATTTCAGCCAGGTCTCTATGTGTTCTGTGTCAGTAGCATGAAGTGTAATCACATGTTTTGACAGAAGCCTCTTCATTTTGGGAACCTTCCTCATCAACAGCTAAAATGTAAGTAGCAACTGATATCTGGTACTTGGAATTACAAGCCAGAGCCAACTCTTTTAAGGTTAGGCATCATTCCTACCCGCTCTTGGTCCCTACTTTTCAGAGGCTTCCCCATACTCTTGTTGAGGTTGAATCTTAAGGAGAAAGTTTTCTATGGTACCAGTTCAGTTTGGGTATAGTTTTGCGTTTATTCACCACCACAACTTCTCCTTCCTTTACTCCCAAACCATATTGTTGACCAACTTAAGATAGTGAGTCCTGTAAAATCAAACAAGCAAAATATAAAGGTGCAGAGTAATAATTTTCAACTGGTATAGGCACAGCACAGAGACTAAAGCAATGCTAACTCAACCAAAATCAAACAAATATTAAACTTCTGCAGTTCAAGTCCAATACAACCAGAGACTGACAGTCTCCAGATTTTCCATTTCTATCATTCTGGCTGGGCAGAGTAGCCAGGGAACACTTCCAGTCCAGGACAACAGTGCACTCCATGGTAGCCCTTGCACAGTCCTGGTATATCCAAAGTGTCTTCAGGTCTTTATGCAAACCATGGTCCATCTTCCAAAGGCTCTTCCAGCCTATCAGGGAATCAGGCCCTGCCTCATTCTGCATCTCAGCATCAGCTCCTGGAACAGTGTGCACTTCATAACCACTCCTCCCATTTTTTCATGCTTCCAAAACTAATGTCAGGTGTGCACAACACAGCCATATTCTTTTTTTTTAAATTTTTTATTAACATTTTCCAGGATTATAAAATATATCCCATGGTAATTCCCTCCCTCCCCATCCCCACACTTTCCCATTTGAAATTCTATTCTCCATCATATTACCTCCCCATTACAATCATTGTAATTATCAACCTATTAAGTATCCTCCTCCCTTCCTTTCTCTACCCTTTATGTCTCCTTTTTACCTTACTGGCCTCTGCTACTAAGTATTTTCATTCTCACGCAGAAGCCCAATCATCTGTAGCTAGGATCCACATATGAGAGAGAACATGTGGCACTTGGCTTTCTGGGCCTGGGTTACCTCACTTAGTATAATCCTTTCCAGGTCCATCCATTTTTCTGCAAATTTCATAACTTCATTTTTCTTTACCGCTGAGTAGAACTCCATTGTATAAATATGCCACATCTTCATTATCCACTCATCAGTTGAGGGACATCTAGGCTGGTTCCATTTCCCAGCTATTATAAATTGAGCAGCAATAAACATGGTCGAGCATGTACTTCTAAGGAAATGAGATGAGTCCTTTGGATATATGCCTAGGAGTGCTATAGCTGGGTCATATGGTAGATCAATCTCTAGCTGTTTTAGGAACCTTCACACTGTTTTCCACAATGGCTGGACCAGATTGCATTCCCACCAGCAGTGTAGAAGGGTTCCTTTTTTTCCACATCCCCGCCAACATTTATGGTCATTTGTTTACATGATGGTGGCCAATCTGACAGGAATGAGATGGAATCTCAATGTAGTTTTAATCTGCATTTCCCTGATGACTAGTGACGTAGCACATTTTTTTAGATGCTTATATGCCATTCGTATTTCTTCCTTTGAGAACTCTCTATTTAGCTCCATAGCCCATTTTTTGATTGGCTTGTTTGATTCCTTATTATTTAACTTTTTGAGTTCTTTGTATATCCTAGATATTAATCCTCTATCAGATATATAGCTGGAGAAGATTTTTTCCCATTCTGTAGGTTGCCTCTTTGCTTTTTTCACTGTGTCCTTTGTGGTACAAAATCTTAGTAATTTCATTAGGTCCCAATGGTTAATCTGTGGTTTTATTGCCTGAGTAATTGGGGTTGTATTCAGAAAGTCTTTGCCAAGACCAATATATTGAAGGGTTTCCCCTACTTTTTCCTCTAGCAGTTTCAAAGTTTCCCATCTGATGTTAAGGTCTTTAATCCATTTGGACTTAATTCTTGTGCATACAGCCATATTCTTAATTCAGGAATAAAATAAATTGTAACCTTGAAAAGCAGGTTCCTTCTCCAGTCAACTCTTTCCAGAAGAGATTGCATTTCTATCATAATCTTTCCTCAGGCATCCTCTTTCCACTGTTTCCATTGTTTTTATGTAAAGTAGTTTGACCATCTTCTTTAAGATTGCTAATGTGCTTGCCAATAGCAGGTTCAGTAACCTAAGACCAGTTATCAGTGCCTATAATGTTTAATTGCTTGAGGTTTTCCAGCTTAAAAATCTTAAATCTCCCAGACAAATTATTTTTACACAAGCACATTAGTCCATTACAAATTTAACCTTGGTTCAACTCTCTGGGCCTGGGCAGAAGAACATAGCCTACCCTTATGCCATTAGCCCAGTTCCGACAAAGTCTTCTTCAGTCTTTCCTTCCCCTTAGAAAGCTCCTAAGCCAAGCCTCAAAGTTCAGAGCTCTCTGCACTTAGCATTTTCAAACTCTTACAAGAATAGTCCATAATATTTGGCTTATTGTTCCAGAAGGCATCTTCATTTGTAAGCACCAATTCCATGCCCATTGCTCCAAAACAAAAGTTCTAAAAGACCCAAATCCACGTGGTCAGGTTCATCACACCCCACATTCTTGTACCAATTTCTGTAGCAGACAGCTTCAGGTTCACTGACATGAATTTCCAGACCAGCACAGTTATGGAGGAAGGGAATTATTGAAGCTTGCAGATCCAGGGGAAATTCCATGATGGCAGAAGAAGCTAGCCTGTTTTCACAAGACCAAACACAGAGAGAAGCACAAGCCAAAAACCATACAGCATAGCACACTTCAGAAACTCCAGTTAGGCATACTTTGCATATTTCAATCAAAATCTCAAACCCACCACCACATCTTAAGAGCCGCCCAGTGACACTGACTCCAATCAGGTGGCTACAGATCCATACAACAAGCTAACAAAACACTGAATATATTGGGGGCCATTTGTTCTGTTGTGCCAAGACCCCTGACCAGGAGCCAAGACCCCCCGCCCCCCCCCCCCCCCGGTCACCTAGAGGACCGCCACAGAAGCCGAGACACTCGAATGTAAAAGCAACAGGTTTCTTTTAATGTCAAGCTTAAGCAGGGACTCAATCCACACAGACCGATGCAGCGGGAGTGGGAGAGAGCCTCGACCTTCTAAAAGTAGGGGTTTATAAAGGAAAAGAGTGGGAAGGGGAAAAAGGGGTTACATCACATAGCATCTTTTAAAATGATTGGTTCCAAGAAGGTGCGCGCGGGAACATTTCTAGTTGGTCATCTCTGGTCAGCAGACTTCTTGCAGATCCTATCTTTTGCAAGGGGCCGGAGGCCCCCAGAGCTAAGTATTTCTGGAATGTCCTGTTGAGCAATTGAGCATGAGTTACAGAAGCAAAGGTCAGCATTTTAATCAGTTAGTTCCTTATCTGAGCCAAGCCCGGGATCCTCCTTTGTTCACAATGGTTTGTCCTACAATGGCAGTGTCATTGTTTAATTAGTTATGTGTTATTTCTTTCTGGTCTCTCAGTTCAAACTACCACAGTATGTTTGTGCAAAAGCTTGTTAGGTTCATGGGCTCCTACTGGTTGAGTGATTGTTTAATTTCCTGGCTTACTGGGATAATGATCAAGAAGTCTTTTCCCCAGTCCTGTATTGAAGAGAGTTCCTCCTAATTTTTTTTTGTCCCTTTGATTAAGAGTTTTGGGTCTTATATTGAAGTTTTCAATTCATTTGGGGCGTGTTTTTGTGTGTGGTGAGATAAGTGGGTCTAATTTCCTTATTCTACATGTGTTTATCCAATTTGTCCAGCACCATTTGTTGAAGATGCTCTCTTTCCTCCAGTGTAAGTTGTTGCATTCTTTGTCTAATATCAAATAGCTGTAGTTACTAGAAGTAAGGTCTGGCTAATCAATTCTGTTCCACTTGTGTTTTTTTTTTTTTTTTTTTCTGCCTGTTTTTATGGCAGTGCCCTGCTGTTTTTCTTACTACAGATGTGTAGTATAACTATAGATTGGGCATGATACCTCCAAAGGCTGTTTCTTTTGCTGAGGATATTTTTAGATATCTGAGGCCTGGTGTCATTCCATATGAATTTTTGGATTTTTTTTCCTATGATTATGAAGAGTGATGCTGGGATTTTTAAATTGGTATTACATTAAATCTGTGCATTTCTTTTGACATAATTACCATTTTCTCATTATTAATTCTACCTACCCAGAACCATGGGGGTAGAGGAGTGTTTTCATATTCTCAAGTCCTGCTAAATTCTTTCTTGAGTGGTTCATATGTTTTCACTATATAAGTCCTTTACATCCTTGGTTGGTGTTACTCCAAGGTATTTGACTTTTTATGTGGCTATTAAAAATGGGACAGTGTTAAGAACAATAATTAAAAGTAAAAATGGGATGCTTAAAGCAATAATGCGAAGTAAAAAGAGAACTGCTACAAGCAATAATTAGAAGTGGAAATGGGGCACTCACTCAGCAATGACAAGGTCATCATGGCAACCAGAGGGCAAGACCAGAGACCCTCTGCATGTTGATATGCGAATGAGCTAACCCTAAGGTGGTTATCAGTAGCCAGAATGACTAAGTAAAAAATGTGTGTAAGAATTCCAGCAAAGGCTCAAGAAATTGTCACTCAAGTCAGAGAGACAGACTCCATGTCTCTCTCTGTCTGTGTTGACACCCTCCACGAAGATAGCCAGCAGCCCATGGGACCCCTTGGCAGCCTGGTAAGGAGAGTAGCAAGGCTCAGACCCAGGTTTGGCTACCTGGGGACCAAGTGAGGTTGCTGGTGAGTGCCCCAAGGAGTTAAGGCCAGGAGGCTAGGGCAGTTGAGAGGATAAGGAAAAGGGAATTGGCTTACTTGGAATATGCATGAATAAAGTGTGCAAACTGAATCTACATAATCCGTCTCTTTACTAATGAGTTTAGCACTTGGGACAGCCAGCTTCTTCATGGATTTTTTTCTCTGCATATTTGTCATGTGCATATAGAAAGGCTAGTGATTTTGTGTGTTGATTTTGTATCCTACCACTTTGCTGAAGGAATTAATCACCTTTAGAAATTTTGTGGTAGAGTCTTTTGGGTCCCTTATGTATAGGATCATGTTGTATGCAAATAGGGCTAATTTGGCTTCTTTATTGATCTATTACTATCACTTTTATATCTTTCTCTTATCTTATTGCTTGGGGTAGTACTTCTAGTACTATGTTGAAGAGCAGTGGTGAGAATAGAGACTCCCTGACTTGTTCCCAATCTCAATGCGAGCTCATTGAGTCTTTCCCCATTAAGTATTCTTTGGACTATGGTGCTTTATATATAGCTTTTACTGTGCTGAGGTATAAAGCTGTCAGGTTTATTCTCTCCAGTGTTTTGATCATGAAGTGGGGTTGTCAAAGACCGTCTCTGCATCTATTGAAAAGAGAAAATTTAGCTTTATGTTGTAAAATAATTTTCACCAATTATATGGGTCAGTAGTACTAAAATGATAAAACATTTTAGGATAACTTATTTATGTGTAAATTTAACTAATCTCTTGTGCTTGTTCTTAACAACTTTACAAAGCATTATTATACTTTCAGAATGTTTAAATTTTAAGAAAAGGAGATGAGAAAGAATTGGATATCATAATGTTATTTTCAAATTATATTTTCTTAATTCTAGTTTATTTTAAAACTCTTATGTATTTTATTTGATTGTATACATATTTATTCCCTTCTGTCAATATAGTAATGCCCTCCCCCACTCTCTGTGGAACTATGCCCTCAAATCTGACATACCTATTTTTGAATTAAATCACTAACATTGTGACACTGAGTCATGCCAACTCTTTAGTTTGTATTTTATCATCTGTGCAAAGGGAGTCATGGTTCATACTACCCAAAGTAATTGTTACAATTCAGTAAGACCCTATATTTTGAATCTACAACAGTTTCTGGTAACTTTAAGCCCATATAAATGTTTCATGTGGTGTCCCATTTTGTTGAGAATCTTTTACTTTTTCCTATTTACAATTCTATTAATATTTGGACCAAAGGCAAACTGACTTTAAAAGGAAATATAAAAGTTTTTAAGTTAAAACTTGCAGAGCGAGTTGTTGGAAATAGTGCCCCAGTACAAAATAAATAAATAAATAAAATTGTCAAGTATCCTTTCTGTTCTATTTATCATTCTTGACTAAGTTACATAGAAATGAAGGTGTATTTTGGCATGTTTCATTATTGCCTGTAGTCAGATTAGCTTATAGCTTGAAATATAGATAAATGTTTTTGGAAAGCTATTATAATTTATCTCTTTATTTTTTTAAATTTTTTTTGATGTTTTCAAGATAACATCTTGCTCTAGCCCATGAATTCACTCACTCTAGAGTCACTTTGTAGTCCCTTTGTGGCCTTGAACTCAGAGCAATCCTTCTACCTCAACTTCCCAATTTATGGGATTAAAGGCATATGCCACCATACTTGGCTTTACTGTGTGCTTAAAATCAACCATCGTCAGTTAAAAAATATTTTTTACATGAATGTGCATGTTTGTGTTTCTGTGTGTGTGTGTGCATGTGTGTCAGTATGGGCATAGGCATCTCGTGGATCACATGTGTGGGTTAAGACAACCTCCAGTGCTGGTCCTCACTTTCCACCTGATTGGAGGGAGAGTCTTCTTCTTCATCACTGTGTATGTAAGGGTAGCTGGCTCACAAACTTCTAGGGATTCTCCTGTGTATGTCCTCATCTCTTGCTATAGATACACTGGAATAACTGTTTTATGTATGTTCAGTAGTATGAATTCAGTTCCTCATGGTTGAGTGTTACATGATTTACACAAGGATCCATCTGCCCTGACACATCATCTTTTAAAGATACATTTAATGTGAGCAAAGTTTGACTTTGAATAAGGAAAAACCTTTAATTCTGTACCAAAATTGTGAATTGCACAATTTCTATAGAAATTAGTAGAGTTAATAAACTACAACACAGTTAAAATATGTATGCTTCACCTTTGCCATGATTGGATTTTGACACTTTTTTTTCTGCCTTAAACAGAAATTCCTACTTTATCCTGCTGAAATGAAAATATTAGGTTTATCTCATTTCCACTTTTCTTGTAATTATTTGCATGCATATATTTAAAACTAAAAAGCACAACAAAAAGCTAACAATTAGTTGGAGTTTGGTGTTGTTTTCAGGGTAGGGTCCCACTCTAGCAAAGGTTGATGTGACCCTTACTCTGTAGCCCCAGGCTGGCCTCAAACTCATGGTGATTCTTCTACTTCTGCCTCCCAATTCCTGGGATTAAAGTTGAGTGTCACCATACTCAGCTAATGAATTATATTTTTAACAAGCTATTCACAAGTGGACCTCATATACAAAGAAGTTATTTTTTTGTAAGAAATAGGTATAATGAAAAGTTATTAGTGAAATATCTAAGAGTATCCTAGAGAAATAAAATCTTTAATATTTGAAGAAATAATCTGGCTTGTTTTCTTTATAGAGGTGTTGAGAAAATAAAGTTAACACTATTAATATTAAGATGGCTTAAAACAGTGCCCTGATAATAAATCAAAAACCATAATATAGTAATTTTAGAAGTATCTGTCTAAATAAATGGAATTCAAGTAGTCATTTTTGCACCATACCAGTTTTTACTTTTTTACATTTGTTTATTATTATGTTATCATAAATATGATTATTTCCATATTATTATGTCACTTTTCAATAATCTGATAATAAAGTATCATCTTAGGCTCATTGTTTGTGGAAGATATCCATTCTATGAATACTTGAGGATCAACATGTTAAAGGTATTATGTCAGATATTATATTATATGGGAAAGAAAATGTATCCATTGCAAATAGAGTCCAGGGCGTACAACAAGGAATCTAGAATGACATTTCTAATGTTCCTGCATGCCACAAACAATACTTTGTTATTTCAATTTCTGTAAAAAGACAATACAAAAGCTCATTATAATCTCCACTGTGCAGGTCAAGAAATTGCCCAGGGTCACATGGCTAATAAGGCAGCAAGTTCACTTTTACATTGTTTCTAACTATAATGTACTTTTCAAAAATGTAAAAGCAATATAAAACTATGAAAATACTTTCCTTTGCTTGATCATTATTTTATAATTTAATTGTTGAAGGAAATCACATTTAATATACTTTTGTTCCTGAGCTGAGTATCACTGTCCACTTACTTTGCTTTAATTCAGTTTGTTCCTTTCTTGAGTAGGCAAATGAAGTCTTTCCTTAGTATTTGGTATAGTTGTGTCATATATATCATAACATTCTAATCATGTTTCCCTCAGATCAATCCTATTGAATTTCTTTGAAATCAAAGAGAAGATAGTTATTTTACCTGTAAAAAATATTTGAACATAAAATAGGGCCATCTGTATAGTTCAATTTATTTATTTTACAGAAGAGAATGTATATTCTGAAAAGATAAATATAACCTGATCATGCTCCAAAAATGTACTGAAATATCAGCTTATATTAATATATCAATACTCTTTGATCACCACAGCAAAAATTATATATATACACTATATATATATATATATATATATATATATATATATATGTATATACATATGCATATATATTATATATATAATATAATATATATATTACACATCATATATATATATATATATATATATATATATATACATACATACACACACACACACACACACACACACACACACACACACACACATATATATATTAGCTTAATCCTGAATAGTAAATGGATACTGTTTGTGAGGATGTGTGTATTTTCCTAATTGTCTGGTAGATTTGAGCAATATTGTTTCATTTTAATTATGCCATATATATTTTTTTAATTTTTTAATTTTTATCTATTTATTTAAGAGTGACAGAGAGCAAGAGAGAGAGAAGAATGGGCACACTAGGGCCTCCAGCCATTGCAAATGAACTCCAGGTATATGTATTGTGCATCTGGCCTACATGGGTACTGGGGAGAGCCTCAAACCAGGGTCCTTAGGCTTCACAGGCAAGTATGTACCCACTAAGCCATCTCTCCAGCCCTAATCATGCCATATTTTTAGTGAAATAGGATTGATTTATCCAGGACACAGAAATTTCACTGTTTCATTTTGACTTTTATAAGATTTTGTGCAACCCCAGATACATGTCCTAATTTTCACACTTCAAATTAGGTGTAGGTCTAATGCATTTGGGAAGTGAATTGCTTTGAGTGATTCCTTAATGCCAGTCGCTACCTGAGTACTGTAGATGACATGATGGCTGCGTATTTAAGATGATTTTTTTTCTTTATCTTTTACCAGTATGGTCAAACTGAAAGAGATATGGAAATACATTTTCAAAATATGCTTTGTAAGCTAGTGCAAGTGGAAAACATAAGTTATAGATACATAAGACAGAGGGACTGAGAGCTATTGAGGGGAAGTTAGGGCTGTATAGTGTGGAAAAAAGTCTGTTTTCTATGTAACCATGGATCACTGTCCATGGATGTCACAGCAACAGCCTCCTTAGCTAAGATATTTTTCAGACCAGTTTCATATTGTTCAAGATCATATGTAAGATAAAAATGTAAGTGTAATGTTATATAATATTGTAATATGTGTGATATAGGTCTAGTTATATTCTAAGTTATGTTCCAAAATTTCAAGTTGATTTTTTACAGCTTGCTTCTAGATTTTTGCATGTGTGATGAAAAAATAAAAATAATCTGCAAATTTCCAATACTTGTGTTAGCCTACTTTAAGGCTGTTGTTGGGAAGAAAAGTTCAAGTTCCAAAATTTAAATGTTTGAAACTATAATATATTGTCTTCTATCCTGGAAGTTTGAGAAATCCTGTGATTTGTGTTCTATCCCCAGCATGTTGCTTTCTCCCTTTTGATGTAATATACAGGTAAGTTTTTTTTTTTTTTTTTTTATTCCTTGAATCTACTTATAAAATTTCATGGTCCCACAAAACAAAGAAAGATCCAAATCTTCATCTTCCAAAGTTCTTCTACCAGGACTTCTCACAGGCCAGAATGTATGCTAACATAAAGATGAATCTCCAAATATAAAATATTACTAACACTCTTCCCAACTTATTTCCTCTTCATATATATTTATTCTTGGTGCATCACAGGAGATGTTCTTATAATGATTAAACTTTCAAAATGCTATGTATGGAGGCTGGTACTTTGACAATACTATATTTTTTTCCATAAAAGTACATTTTGTTTACCAGGTGACATTATGTTGAGTAAATATATTAGTCAGGGTTCTATAGAGGAAGGACAATAACAGGATACAAAGTACACATGTATCTCTTCATTATAATATAATGCTAGAGAGGACAAGAAGGTCTTATCATAGACACTGGCACCCATAGCGTGCATGCACATATGTATGCCACATCTGTTTCATGTGTTGGTATATATAGGTGTTTGATTATATTTCTTGATAGTGATGAAACTTCCTCTTAATACTATAAGCTGGAAATAAACTCTATCCTTGCATAAACTGCTTCTGGAGAATATATATATATAGTTTAAAGGGGAGTTGTTATATATATATTGGCTTACTGTATGTTGCCTGAGCAGTCCAACAATAAACTCATATAGCTGGAGAACTGGAAAAACTTGTTACTTTGCCTCAGCAGTCTCAAACTGGAGATGAAGTCTAGAAGTTTTCTAGAGAGCCACTGGACCATGCAAAAAGGCTGAAGAATCTGGATTCCATTGTCTGTGAAGGGTAGTAAGGGAGATCCACCAGGGGAGATGCACTCAACTGTGAGAGCAAAGGCAGGCAGATCAGAAGAGCTGATTTTTCATGGAAATTCTTTATTTATAGACTATTGCTGCTCACTTCTGAGGAGGGTCCTTCCCCCTCAGTTACTCCTTCCTGGAAATGCCCTCACAGACCTGCCAGATAAGACTATCTCTTATTTGATTGCTGAGCCAATCAAGTTAACACTATATCTTAACAGTCACAGTAAGTTAAAAGAAGGGTATTCAATGTTTATAATGATTTTGTTGAATGCATACATGTATGTTGTTCATAAGCAAATATACTATATTAATTAAAAATTGAAATATCACACTAGTAATTAAACATGATTTTTATGTGCATCACTTAAATTGAACAGGAGTATTTGCTACCAGTAAAATAAAAAAAAAAATAGTCATGAGCCTGAAAAAAACAAGTTTTTGATTCTTAATCTTTAATATTGTTGTCTGTTTTGTCTATGGAATAAAGTAATCATCAGTCATAGGTATTATTATGTTCAGTGAAGATTTGAACTTGAGAAAGGTTAAAAAAACCAATTTTCAGTTTTCAAAACTGGAGCTCAATATGAAAGCATTCAACAAAGATAGGACTATCTCACTTCACCTCTTAAATGCCTTTAACCTATGATAAGGATTATTTGTGGAGGTCTGAGCTGTCAAATTCATAGAGAAAAGAAACTACATGACAGTATAGACTAGTACTGCTTTTACTTCGGTTTAATTGGAGAATTGCTCTTCCAGAGATTATAGGTTTTCTATAACTTCTATCTATCTCCTCTGATATATAAATATCACCTCTATTTTTGGTACATTGTATCTAGCTATGTGCCTCAGTTTCTTTTATGTAAAAAGGGAAGAAAATAACACTATTGCTATTTAAACATTGTTGACATATCCATAGTTGTGTAACATATATAAAATCATTATTAAGAATAACAAAATTGGGCTGGAGAGATGGCTTAGCGGTTAAACGCTTGCCTGTGAAGCCTAAGGACCCCGGTTCAAGGCTCGGTTCCCCAGGTCCCACGTTAGCCAGATGCACAAGGGGGCGCACGCGTCTGGAGTTCGTTTGCAGAGGCTGGAAGCCCTGGTGCGCCCATTCTCTCTCTCCCTCTATCTGTCCTTCTCTCTGTGTCTGTGATTCTCAGAAAAATAGATAAAAATTAAAAAAAAAAATAACAAAATTGGCTGGAGAGATGGCTTAGTGTGTAAAACACTTGCCTGCAAAGCCAAAGGACCCAGGTTCAATTTCTCTGAACTCACGTAAGGCAAATGTACAAGATGATGCATGTGTCTGGAGTTCGTTTGCAGTGGCTAGAGGCCCTAGTATGCCCATTCTCTCTATCTGACTCCTTCTCTTTCTGTTTCTTAAATAATTAATTATTTTTTAAAGAATAACAAAATCATTCTTCCTGTCTAAATCTCCACCTTCAGATGTAGAATTTCCACAGTTCTCCAGACGTATATATACAGGGAAAGTACAGTATCATGCTAAAAATGTATTTTCAACATATTTTTGAATACATTTGAAAACCAAAACAATTAATTGTTGTTTGGTGAGATTTCAAAATGTATTAAACTTCTCAATTTGTGGCAATCAAATTTAGGTTAACATGAAAGGCAGTGGTTTTGTGATAATTTAGTTTATATGATTAAAAAGTAACAGTGATAAAAAATCCTGACAAAAATTTAAATTTTTATTTATGAAAACTGGAAATGATATCACCTTACTTCTGTTGCTATTTGAGGTAATAAAGATTCTAAAGGGCAAAGTCATTTCTTTGTCTTGGGAAGTTCAGTGTTTTTCATATGTGTGCACAAACCTTAATCCTCATTCCTTACAGCATTCTCCCACATTCACAAACATCATCCAAGTGGTGAGGAAATAGTGGAAGATGTCACTATGAAGGAAAATCCCACTAGATAAAACTATTTTATAATTCAGAATTTTTAAAAAAAAAAGAAAAGTATGGAGCAAAGTAAAAGATAAAATAAGTCAAATATAGTTAAAATTAAATTAAGAATGTAGTGTCTTACATGCTTAATATCTTATGGAAGAGAAAAACAAGAAAGTGATTTTTTTTTGTTTTTATTAGATAGAAACTAAGTATGGATATATCATGTGTTGTACCATCATTTTCCTCCTCCCTGCCCCCACTTCTCTGCGGGTCCTCCTTAGTAGGATTGCTTCTAATGATAATGGAGTTGTGGGTTATGATTTGGGTGAGCAGCAGTCAACATCGTGTGTTTTGGGGGTGGAGCCATGCTTCTGAATATTCCCCCCTACCCTGTGACCATTATTCTTTCCATCCACTCTTCCATAAAATTCCCTGAGCTTTGGTGGGGTGCTTTAATTCTCTTTCCGTTTGAGCTCTCAGCAGCTTCTGGATTTCTGCTCCGATGCATTTTGAGTGTCCTCAGTGTCCCCCTCCACCACCCTGGCACAGATTGTCAGGCTCCCCATGCAAGCAGCACTCTTGCTCATGCCGCCAGCTCCTCTGTGGTTTCTCCTGGGCCCTAGCTCCTGTGTATGGGGTGGTCCATCTAGCAGGGAGTCAGCTATCTTTTCTTTTCTTGTTGATGGGTTTTGGTTTTCCTTGGTTCTTCCTGCCTTCTGGAAAAAAAAAAAAAGAAAAGATTTTACAAATGAGATTGAGATCAACATAGGTTTAAGGGGATAAGCATTGTTAATTCAGAGATATTTTGATAGGAAGAGCCTACATTTATTTTCATTTTACTTTGTAATTATTGCCATCCTTTCTGGAGTAAGGAGGAATCTCATAGTTGTTTTAATTTTCATTTCCCTGATAGATAAGGAGGTTGACCATTTTAAGTGAGTCATAGCCATGCATCTTTCTTCCTCTGATAATTCCCTATTCAGTACTTTGCTGCATATTTGAGTGGATTTTTTTTGATTGCTTAGTTTTGGAGGTCTTTGTAGAATCTAGATATTAGGTCTTGGTCAGTGGTATAGCTGGCAAATATTTTCCCCTATTCTGTATGTAGCCAGTTGGCTCTGTTTATGGTTCACCTGTCTGTATAAAAGCTTTTTAGGTTCATGAGATTCTACACCTGGAGTGAGTCAAGTGACTGGGCATTCTTCAGGGAGTCTTTCCCCACTCCTATATCATGAAGTGTTCCCCCTGTTTTTTAATCAAGTAGTCTAAGAGTTTCAGGTCTCGTGTTGAGGTTTTAATCTATTAAAAGTTGATTTTTGTGCATGGTGAGAGGAGTGCATCTAGTTTCCTTTTGTCCGACACAATTGTTGAAAATGGTACCATTGATTCAATGTATATTGTTGGTGCCTTTGTCAAAGATCAACTAGCTGTAATTTACAAACTAAGGTTTGAGTCATCAATATTATTCTGTTGGTTTTATTTTTATCTGTTTTATGACAAAAGCATGCTATTTTTGTTACTATGACTTTATAGTATAGCTTGAGATTGCATATGACTATACCTCCAGTGGTATTTCTTTTACTGGGGATATTTTGGACATCTGTGGCCTTCTGTCATTCCATGTTAATTTTGAAATAATTTTTCTATCACTGTGAGAAGGATACTAGGATTTTTATTAGTATTTTATAAAATCTGTATATTGTTTTTGATCAAATTGCCATTGTCACTATATTAATTCTATATCTTTTCATGTCCTCTTCAATCTATTTCTTTCTTGAGTGTTTTTACATTTTCATTATGTAGGTCTTTCACTTCCTTGGTTAGTGTTATTCCATTGCATTTGACTTTGTGTGTGTGTGTGTGTGTGTGTGAGTGTTTATGGCTAATTGAAAACAGGGCAGCCTTACTGACCTCTTTCTCTTTATATTTGTCTTTTGTATATAGGAGGACAACTAATTTCTGTGAGTTGATTTTATATCCTGCCACTTTGCTGAAGGAGTGTATCTCCTTTAGAAGATTGATGGTAGAGTTTTTCTGGTCACTTATATATAGTATCTTGTCAACTGCAAATAGGAGTAGTTTTATTTCTTTTATATATTTGTTTTGTCTTATTGCTTAGGCTGTGATTTCTAATGCTATGTTGAAGAGAAGTAGTGAGAGGGGGCAACCCTGTCTTAATGGGAACTCCTTGAATCTTTCCCTGTTATGTGTCATTTGACTTTGGATGCTTTTTATATATCCTTTATTATGTTGAAGTATAATTACTTTCTTGATGTCTAGTCTCTCTAGAGTTTTGATCATGAAGTTGTGTTGTATTTTGTCAAAGGCCTTCTCTGAATTAATTGCAATGATCTTATGATTCTTGTGTATATGTTTATTTATGCCGTGTATGATGTTCATAAATTTCTGTATGTTCAACCATCCCTGCCTCCCTGGGATGACACCACTTCATTGAGGTGGCTCATGCTTTTGTTGTGTTGTCTAATTTTGTTTGCAAAGATTTTATTCAGGACTTTTACATCTAAGACCATCAGGGACATAGTTCTATAGTTATTGTTTCTTGTATCTCTGTCTGGTTTTTGTATTAGGGTAATTCTAGTATCATTTATAGACATTGGGAGCATTCCTTATTCACTGATTATATTTAAAAAGCCTGAGAAAAATTTGCTTTCAATTCTTCAATGAAGGTTTGGTAGAAGTTGATAGAGAATCCATCAGGTACTGGACTTTTTCTTTTATGAAGGTTATCAATTGCATTTACATTCTCAGTGGAAGTAATAATTTGTTTGGGAGACTATTCTGTCCTGAATTTACTTTTGGTAGAGGGGATTTGTGTATATCTTCCATGTTATCCAATTTTGTGTAATAGAGGTTTTGAAAACATGTTTTGATAATTCTTCCAATTTCATTGGTATCTTTTTGACTTCTCCCTTTTCATTTCTAGTTTTGTTAATTTGAGACTTCTTTTTATTTAATATCAAAATACTTTAATTTGAAGAAATAAATCAAATTATATGATTGTATCATTAAAATATATATTTTGAAACCACTTACAAAGGAATAAATATTACATTATTTTTCCAGAGATAACATGTATGGGTAATTTGGAAATATGAATCAATTTACAGAAATGAAAATTAAAATGCTATTTTAAGTCCTCTATAGAGGAGAGAGCTCTTAATTGCACCAGCTCTACACAGTCTATCTCTCTTTGAATGCCTAAGCTTCCTTTCCCTTCCTATGCTGATTTCTATGGTTTCTGCAGAGGTCTTGTGGCATGACGGTGACAAAGGAGAAGTTGGGTATCTGTATTATGGTTGGAATTTATTTAATTTTTGAAACCTCTCTTATGGTCTTCAGAATTTTTCTTTCTTCCTTCTCAATACTTTTAGTTTATTCAGTGTGAATTCATAATCTTTACTTTGATCATTCTACCAAGCCAGGGGCTTCTAGAGTAAGTATTTATGAAAGGATTTTTCCACAAAACAATAATGAAAACAAGTGGTTTATGATCCGCAGTTTTTCATTAGTTATATACACAGTGTGTATACAACCATTTTGGTACCATCATTAGCCTCCTCCCTATCCTACCCCTGAGAAGGGACCCTCCTCACTGGGGAATGTAGGTCATGTATTGTGGGGATAGCCATGAGATATGGGGAAGAGGCAATGTCTCTGTGCATAATGTCCCAACTTGTAGCTGTAATAATCTTTCTGCCCCCACTTCTGCAAATTTCTCTGAGCCATGCTGGGTTTGTTTTAGGTATACTTCAGTGATGAGGTTTTGGGAACCTCTGAATATGTGGATTAGTTCAGTGCTCTCTGTGTCTATCTCCCTCGCCTTTGTGCTGGTACCAGATTCACCAAGAAAGGAGCAATCTTGCTCATATCATCAATTATTGTATGATTTTAGCCAGGGGTCCTGGTGAGGTATGATGGGTTGATTCTCTCCTCAGGTTCTGTGTCCATCTGAAAAAGAGAAGCAACTTCTCCAATGGAGAGTGAAGTCAGCACTGGATAAATGAGACAAGCATTGTTATTTTAGAGAGAATTTAATAGGTGTAGGTCCTCTTGTAGCCTCCAATTGGTGGGAACTTGATATTGGAGAGTGGGTTCATTTTTTGGATATGGTTTTGACTTGTTTCCCAGTTCCAACCATGGGTTCTATTCCATGGCAGGTTGTTTGCTGCTGAGTAGCTTAGACCATGAATTGCTTGGGCAGATGTTGGTCATTTTTTCCATGTCACTCATGTAGCACCTTCTGGCACTAGACAAGCTAACTCTCTGAGGACTGACTCTCTTCCAGATTCTAGCCAGGTCACTTCATGCTATAAATTTCCCCTTAGTACTGCCTTTATTGTGCCCCAGAAGTTTTGGCATGTTGTGGTTTCATTATCATTTACTTCCAAAAATTTTATAATTTCCTTTTTGTTTTCTTTTCCAACCCATTCTTCATTGAACAGCAGCATGTCGTTCAGTTTCTGGGAGCTGCTGTAATTTCTGTTTCACTTGTTGTTAAAGCATTCTGGCTGGATATAGTGCAGGAAATTATGTTGATTTTTCTGAATTCGTGGAATCATGCTTATTGCCATAATACATGATCTATTTTTTAATATTTTCTGTATTCTTATTTATTATTTGAGAGTGACAGAGAGAGAAAGAGGCAGATAGAGAGAGAGAAAGAGAATGGGCGCGCCAGGGCCTCCAGCCACTGCAAACGAACTCCAGACGCATGCACCCCCTTATGCATCTGGCTAACGTGGGTCCTGGGGAACTGAGCCTCAAACCAGGGTCCTTAGGCTTCACAGGCAAGCACTTAACTGCTAAGCCATCTCTCCAGCCCACATGATCTATTTTTGAGTAGGTACAATGGGCTGCTGAGAAGAATGTGTATTTAGTAAAATTTGGTTGAGTGTTCTGCAGGTGTCTTTTAGGTATAATTGATTTATGTGGTGTTGTTCAGATCTCTTATTTCCTTGGTAGTTTTTTGTTTGGTTGATTGGTCAATTCATGATAGTGGGCTATTGACAACCCCTAGTATGATGGTATTGGAATTTCTTTCTACTTTGTTGTAGTTTATAAAAAAAAAAATAATTTGGGACTGGAGAGATGTTTCAGCGGTTTAGGTGCTTATCTGCAATGCTTAACAACCTGGGTTCTATTCCTCAGTACACAGGTAAAGCCAGATGTGTAAGGTGGTACATATATCTAGAATTCATTTGCAGTAGCTAGAGGCACTGGAATAACATCGAACCCTTCCTCTCCCTCCCTTCCTTCCTTTCTGTGCTGTCCTCTGCAGCACAAGAGTCAAAACAGACCCCAAAGGAGGGAGTGGGAATGGATCTGAGACAAGAACACAAGGAATGGAGCCAAGACAAGTTCTGTTCAAGGCTCAGGTTTATTCAGGCAGACATAAGCTTATATACAGAACACAAAACTTTCTTGACAATGCCTACATGCCTAAAGTCAGCTTTACCAGGGCCATATGGTAATTTATGTCTCTGTGTCTGGTGCCTGCTTCATTTAGGCTGTACGATAAGGCCTCTGTGACTGGTGCCTACCTCACGTTAGTTGTCTCTGTGTCAAGAAGTCAAAGAGCAGCTGCAGTTCCCGAGGTTGAAGAGAGGCTGCAGCACAAGACACTTTCTCCTTCCCTCCTTCCTTCCTTCCTTCCTTCCTTCCTTCCTTCCTTCCTTCCTTCCTTCCTTCCTTCCTCCCTCCCTCCCTCCCTCCCTCCCTCCCTCCCTCCCTCCCTCCCTCCCTCCTTTCTCTTACTCTTTCATCTTGCAAATAAATAGAATTTTTCAAAAATTATCAACTCTAATTTTCTTAAAATGAGGATTTTGTTATGTAAAATATTTGAAAGTAATAAGCTGGGAAAATAGTTCTTAATTCCCATTATATTATAATGGAGCTGTGTCTATTTTTACAAAATATTAAATATTTTGAAAAATAAAAATGCATCTTCATTTAAGTAAAGCAGTTTAACTATTCAAGAATAAGCTTTTGAAGCTTTAGAGGAATGGTGCTCAATTATTAATTTTTTGATGAATGATGACTGAACAAGAGGTGAGGTAAAAATAATTGACTACTGAGATAGGAGAAAGGACTATAGAATTGACACTGAACTATGTTCTTCATATTGTGCATTGTAGCCTTCTATGACAGCTTATCATATTTCCAAATGTATCACCATCCGTGTATTCTTTCTCCTACAACTCTTTTTTTTCTTTCTTTTTTTATCACTTTATTTAATTTATTTGTTAATTAGTTTTTTATTCTGCAAGTACAGGAAGTTTGGTACCATTATTAGGCTCATCTATGACCTACTCCCTCCCCATTGGTCCCTCCTTGTCAAGGTATATGGGTTGTGCATTGTGGAGTTAGCCCACAGTTATTGGTATGATAAATGTCTCTGTATATCATGACCCAACATGTGACTCTGACATTCTTTCTGCCCCCTCTTCCGCAAAATTTTCCTGAGCCATGTTGGGTTCATTTTTAGTCTGCTTCAGTGATGAGGTGTTGGGTGCATCTGGGGCTCTGGCTCTCTGATTTGGTAGGAGTTGCTTTTTCTCTGTGTTGGTCTCCTTCCCCCTTGTGCTGGTATCCGGTTCATCAGGAAAACAGCACCCTTGCTTTTTTCACCAATTTTTTCTTTTTTCAATCAGGGCCCTTTGAGGTATGATGGGGTGGCTCTCTCCTTAGGATCTACATCTATCTGAAAAAGAGAAGCAGATTCTCCAACAGAGAGTAAGTTAGCACCAAGTCAAATGAGATAACCCTTACTTTTTTTATAGAGAGTTTAATAGGTGTAGTCCCTCTTATACCCCATGATTGATAGTAACTTGATATTGGAGAGTGGGCTTATGTTTGGATATGGTTCTGACTTGTTTCCCAGTTTCATCTATGGGTCTTGTACCACTGAGGGGATCAGTTAGCCAATCAAGAGCAGTTGGTTACCTACCATGGCTCTATGCCACTATTGTACTTGTTTGGGCATCACAACCGGTTATTTGCTGCTACGTAGGTTGGACCATGAGTTGCTTGGACAGATATTGGTGTTTTCCCCCAGGCGCCCATGTAACACCTTCTGGCACTAGACACACTGACTGTCTGGGGACTGACTCTTTCCTGGCTTCCAGCCATGCTGTTCCATTTTAAGTGTCAGCTGCAAATGGTGTCTTCAGCAATAGGGTCTTACCACTAACCTTTGGTGGGTCATCAAGTACTCTGACAGAAATCTGTCATTCTTTTAGAAAACCTACAACTCTTGACCACGAAAATATTTGCATAGATCCCAGGATAATATCTAACTCAAGTAGAATGTTATAGCTATATAGTGTAAAGGAAAGAGTTGGTACCTCTCCAGTCACTATTTCATACCTTATCACACTGAATAATTGTTTACATATTTTATTAAGGAAAAGTATGTTTTCCACTTCTATTCTAAAGTAGTTTCTTTGTCCCAAAACTCCACATTCTTTTTTTTGTTTTGTTTTGTTTTGTTTTGTTTTTCGAGGTAGGGTCTCACTCTGGTCCAGGCTGACTTGGAATTAACTCTGTCATCTCAGGGTGGCCTTGAACTCATGGAAATCCTCCTACCTCTGCCTCCTGAGTGCTGGGATTAAAGGCGTGTGCCACCACACTGGCTTCTTTTGGTTTCTTGATTCATTGTTGCCCTTTTGGTCTACCTTTCCTCCATTTCAGTGATTTTTTAAAAACATTTTAATGTAGATTTTTCTTTTATTCTGTCTTCCTTTGTGGAACTACCCACACTGATAAAATTTAATGAATATTTATTTGCCAAAGTGACTCATTATCACAAATTCAATTTGTGTGTGTTTGCTTTGGGTTTAGCCCATGTGTCTGAATATGGACTTCAATTAGCAAACCCTCTAGTTTATCATAATTTCACCTTTTGATATGGATATGATGCATAGATAGTGGGTGTCCTACTGAGTTCTTCCTCCTACTGACCTCAGTTTGCACAGTAACCCAATTCCATGGTACCTACCTCCTCTTCAACCTCTCTCAATCGTACTGATTCTTAAAGGACCCTTCCTTTAGATCTCAGCCTCGTAGGTGCTAACATCCAGTGTACCCTTCTTGTCATTTGAGGCAAAGTCCCTCCTATGTGTCCTACTTTTACCATCACAACTTGATTTATCAAAAGTGTAAGATTATGCTTACATCACTGATGCATCTTCTGCATCTAAGTCCTAATGTATCTCATATAAATACTTGTTGAATATAAAATAATTGTTAAGCATTTTACAATGTACTTATAACTTCAACAAATGAGAAAATGAATATCAGCAAGGCTCCACCTCATAATATTAAATTATATGATGAAACTCAGGGATGTCACTAAACAATATCACATCTTCTATTCATAGTCTTCTCAACACCAAACCTAATGTCACACTCTTTTTCTCCATTAATTGTGAGACCACTCAGAAAGATCACATACACTACCAACTATCAATTGATAATTTCAGAAAATTCTATGATATCTTTGACTTGCAGGTTATGGGAAAATAATTTTTAAATACATATGTTATGTAGTGGGTTTAAAAGTGTTGCTGATGCTTCTTAAGTACTGGATGGTCAGATCTATTTTTATCCAATGCATATATTGGATAAAAATCCTTATGGGCTATGTTAATACTTTATTATATCTTACCAAGATTTGTATTCATATGTTTTTTAGCTTCTTTGTAGGGTAGAGCTGAAGGAGTAGCCTATGTGCTATTAAAATAATTTCTAAATAAAATAAAACATTTTAAAAATATTTTGTTTACTTATTTATTTATAACAGACAGAGACAGAGAGAAAGAAAGAGTTAGACAGAAAGACTGATTATGGGCATGCCAGAAACTCCTGCCACTGTAAACCAACTCAGAATCATGCAACATCTAATTGCATCTGGCTTTACATGAGTACTGGGAAACTGAACCTGGGCTGTCAGGGTTTATAAGCAAGTAGAAGTGCCTTTAACCACTGAGAATCCCCCAAATGAAACAGTTTTAGAGTTATAAATGTAATAGAATAGTCATCTATTTTAGTGAAATAGTCAATCATTTTATACTAAACCTGAACTGCCTATAGAAGACATTACTGTATACACATACAATGTGCAATGAAACAGCATTTACATTATATAAAATAGATGGTATATAAAATGTTCACTTCTCGGCTGGGTGTGGTGGTGCACACCTTTAATCCCAGCACTCGAGAGGCAGAGGTAGGGGAATCACCATGAGTTCAAGGCCACCCTGAGACTTCATAGTGAATTCCAGGTCAGCCTGAGCTAGAGTGACACCCTATCTCCAAGGGAAAAAAAAAAAAAAAAGAAACAAAAGAAAAAATGTTCACTTCTAATATTTCATCAAGACTTACATTTGTTCCACATATTTAAAAAGTTGACTAAGCATAAGCAACTCTAACTATGAACACATAGATTATGTTTTGTGTATCTAGAGTATTTAACAAATATGGAATCACCATCTGGGAAGTAAAGAATAATTCTAATATACAAAAGGGAGACTTTATAACACATTGGTTTATGATGCTATAATAAAAGCTGCCGACTCATTCTTTGCATCATTGTTCCACAAATGTTCGTAAGATACCTACCACTAAAAGTTAATGAAATCTCTTAATTAGAGAATTGTACAGGTTTAGAGACAGTATACTTTTAAACCTTGGTAGGATCTGACTTTCCACTGAGTGTAAATGTAACTCATATTTATTATTTCTTATTCTAAAAATATTCAGGACAATTTAGCAAGCATTTCTGTCTGAAGCTGTGAAGAGCTTGCTCTGGGATACTTGTTTTCTCAGTCTTTCTAATTGAGGGCCCCTTCACACTTTCAGGACATTCTCAGACACTAGAAGAACTTCATGGAAAGAAAGATTTCTCATGTGTAACAGCCATGATATAAAAGAAGTGACTCCTTTGTAAAGTGTCGAAATCTAGGCAGCCTGCATGTGCTGTGATTCAAGTTGTCCAGTTCTCCTAAGTGTTCACATTTTAGATCATGTATTCCATCTGAATTAATTGGTCCTAATATTCAATTAAGTTCATTAAGATTATATAATATTCATATAGAAAATATATCTGACTAATTTAAAAATAATAAATATACTTACAGTTTAATGTTAGGTATCATTGAAATAAGCAATTAAGTTTCTGTTGGGCATTAAAATAATTTGAAATTTCTGGTTATTTGTCATGGAATAAATTTAAGAGGTTCATGGTAAAAAAGGACAAATAACTCTTGGTTCATACTGCTTTAATTTTAAAATTTTATTTATTTGTTTATGTATTTTAAAGGGAGAGAGAGAGGGGGAGAATGAGAAAGAATTGGTGTGTCAGGGCCACAGCCGCTGAAAATGAACCCCTGGTGCTTTGTGCCACATAATGGGCATGTGTGACCTTATGCTTGCCTCATCTTTGTGCCTCTGGCTTACAGACAAGTTGAATATGAGTCCTTATTCTTTGCAGGCAAACCTCTTAATCCGTAAGCCATCTTTCTAGTCCCTCATACTGATTTATATCTTAAGCCTTCATGTGACAAATCTTTTTTCCCTTGCCAACTAAGAAAAATGGATGGAATTTTAATTTATGAATGATAATATACAGAGATGGAGAATGTTTATCTGTAATTTCAATAAAAACAACAATAATAACAAATACAGAGAGCTTTGAAATTCAAGGTTAATATTTCCATGTCATAGCCAAAATATATCCATGATTGTCTATCTTCCTATATACTCTCTAGCTACCTATCTACACATATGTGAAGGTATAATACTATGCACATATAAATACCTATTTTGTATCCTACTACCAATGCAATTGAAATGTTATTTAAATGAAATTTATCAAATAATGAATATTTAAAGTTAGTATGAGAAGAATAATTTTTATAGTACATAAAAGGTTATCACATATTATATGATCTATTCCTGTTTTTTTTTTCTTTTTTTTCTGTGTTTTTTTTCTTAGTAGCCTATAGACTTACCATAAGCTTCTCTGCATCTAACTTCATCATTTATAAAATACAAATAATAAAAACATATGCCTATCTCAATGGCAGACACCTGTGTTGCAGTACCTGCTAGGTTAATATTAGTTATATTCATCCATTCATTCATACAACAACAACAGCATTCATTTACTTTGTACAATGTGTGGTTATTTGTGTAGATGCTGTAGATAATTAATGGAGTATACTGTAATGAAAGATAAATATATTAATCATAAGACAAAAGTACACACATAACCAAAGCCATCATCAATATTACCAGCTCTGATAAACAGTACAGTGGGGAGAATGTAGGCTACATGCTGCTGTAGTAGGCTATGCATGAAATGAGAAGGAAGTGCTCATAATAGGTAAAAAGAATAGAAAATCTTTTCACAGTTTTCAGTAATTCATTTTAAGGAAGAAAGTTGAGGTTTCTATATCTCTCTAGCAGTAAACTTACAGAATCCAGTTGGGAAAGGCAGCTGGGTCTTGTACTTAACAGTGGCAGTAGGGCATGTCGTACATTAATTGCTAAGCCACTTGAGAGGAAGCTAGAGAAATTTTATATGCAGATAGTTTAATTTTGGGGTTCTGGGCACATATAAGATGAAAGAAGTTTTAAAGTGGTACTTTTCATGAAAGAAAAGTATATATACCTTAAGTTAATAGCACTTAAATGGAGGAAGTCTCATATATTCTGTAAAATATTGAGAAAATGTAAGACTGGACTTGAGAGAAGTTCCATAGTATGCTGCAGAAGAGAAAATGAGTGAGTTTGGACTCAGGTGGACTGTGGGTGGGTGACGGAGTGGGTGAATAGCCCTGGAACAGTGATGCAGTCACTGAAGATTTGGATAGTAATGGGTAATATAAAAAGAAATTAATTTTAGTTTTCATTAGTGGAAGACATGTGATGTCTCCTAGAATGCAAAGCAAACTAAGGCTTAAGTGTTCTTCCTGGAATTATAAAGAACTGATATACCATTTCCGTTGTGAGGGACAATTGAACAACTCCAGCTTTCTCCTTTCACTCCAATATTTTGTCTTTGATCCCATAATATTGTGAAAGGTATGCCAGAGTGTATGTATCCAGTAGGAAGAGTTTCTACAACAATTAAGATGGTAAGGAGTAGGTCAGGCTTAACCTTACTTAACCCATTGAAATCATCACTGAGATACATTTCTGTTCGTTTTGTTTGAAGCAGATAGAAAATATATTAGTGACAGTATTTTCTTTCCTTCAAGTTTCTTCAAATTTATAAAATAAAGAATAAGGGCTTTAACTTGACACCATTAAGTGTGACTAAGTTTTGTGACAGAGTGCATCATTATCTGATAAATTGTATAAAAGCACATCATATATATTTATAGACCAATTAAGAAAATTATATTTGAAGTAGTCATATGAGAGGTGTGCATCAATAAGTGAAAAAAAAAGATTTAATGATTCTCCTATCATTGCAACTTTTGGTGTTATCAAGGTATTTATAACTAATGGGATTTTTGACCAAATATAAATTAAACAAACATTTTTTTCATTTCACTTCTTTTAAAACATTTCATATGGTGATTGTTAACAAAAAAAGAAGCTATACTAAAAGTAGTGATAATAGCAGTAGCTACTCAGGTAAACGGCCAGTGAAATTTCCTTCTCCAACAATACCCATTCACTAAGCTGATAGTACAGTGTAGTTCCGACACTGTTGGAACATCATTTACACTGTGCATCCTTAAGTTTGTTACCTCCTGTCTTCTTGAACAAACCACATCATGATAACATGGTTTATTTTTTATTAAATATTGTTACTTGTGAAATAAAAATGTCAGCTAATATTTTATTAGTAGTATTTAATAAAATCAAGTAAAAACCATATCAGAGACTCTTAAAGAAAAAGATGAGGAAAAGTTTGAGGGTAGGATTCATTTATGACATTCTTGTGTGAAGTTTGGAGGCCAAAGTATCTTACAATGATAAATTAGACAGTTTTAATGCTAAACTTACATATGTACATATATTAAATATTGCCAGAAAATAGAAAGAGTTTGAAGAGTAAATTTAGAGAGTAAGAAAAACAGTAGGTTTAGGGGAATAGAAGGTCGTAATAAGCTCTAAGAGAGAAGTATATGGGCTTTGTCTTGATTACTTCAGTTCTTATACTTCATGATATGTCTGGGTCTGTAGGATTATTTAGATAATTAAAATCCTTATGATTCAAGGAGGGAAAATAAGATGGGGAAGATAAATTACCATTCACAGTTGCAGAGATCTCATTTAATACTTGGGATAGTATTAAGCCTACATTTTCTTTCATAAAGAATAGTAAGTCAGTTGAGTTGTATTTGTGATTGGTATAAGGCTGATTACATAACTGGAGGGAAGAATGGTGAGAAAAATGAAGGCAAATGGCATATGTCGTATCATGTAGAAGTTTGGCAATGAACAAAATAAAGAGAAAGTTTTAAAAATATTGGGATGAAATTTACTTAATTGCATTTTGGCAAGTTCCCTGCCTTTTCCCTTCTGTGAAAAAGTAAGGACAGCTTTCCATGTTTCCCATCTTCTCAGATTTGGCTTCTGTGCCCTGTTTGGGATGGAGCTAGCTTCAGATTTGCATTTTGGTCCACAAATGCTCCTAATATCTCTGGAGATTTTCCACTTTTTTCTGTTCACTTTTCTTAAACAAATGTGTATTTCACCCTTTGCATTTTTTTCTCCACTGTTAAAAGGCTACCACAATGAGCAGTAACTTCTTTGCCAGATGGGCCTCGGGAATGACAAGAATGTGTTTGTTCCTCTTTGGTACATTACTTCCAAAATGGAGTTGTCTTCTCTCATTCATGTAGTGGGTCCTGAAAGAGCCTCAAATACAAACTGAGAAATTTTGTCACAAAAGAAAACTGATGAAGTCTCAGTTATTGACAACTTACACAATTTTTGGTGAGAGGAAGTTCTAGTTGTATGAAAAAAGCCTACACAGTATTTCCAGGAAAATTCATTAAATTCTGTTAGCAGTAAGGAAAAGTATACTGTTGGAGCATAACACTCATCTTTTTTTTTTTTTTTTAGTTTTTTTTTAAATTATTTATTTATTTATTTATTTGAGAGCGACAGACACAGAGAGAAAGACAGATAGAGGGAGAGAGAGAGAATGGGCGCGCCAGGGCTTCCAGCCTCTGCAAACGAACTCCAGATGCGTGCGCCCCCTTGTGCATCTGGCTAACATGGGACCTGGGGAACCGAGCCTCGAACCGGGGTCCTTAGGCTTCACATGCAAGCGCTTAACCACTAAGCCATCTCTCCAGCCCCCAACACTCATCTTTTTAAACCCATCTTTATAGTGTCTAACAACTCTTTCCTTTTTGTCAAATATTAAAAAAAAAAAAAAACCTTAAGTTGAAAATTTAGACTTTAATTTCTGGTAATATCAAGTCAATATGTTCAATATTTTAACAAATGTTATCTACTACTGTATCTATCATACAAATTATCCCAAAACCTCTTGACTTGCAACAGTTAGTATTTATTAGCTCATGGTTTAATGGGCCAGGCAACTGGACGTTGCTGTTATAGGTGGCTATTCCTCAGGACCTATCCAAAGTCACCATCAAGTTGTCAGCAGGAATGCAGTCATTACCAGGCATGAGGTACTGATGCTGCAATTCCACGTTTACTTTTCTGGATCTTGGTATTTTTGTGCAAAACAATTAAGAGTTACCAGTCGTTAAGAGTAGTATCCAAAGAATAAGTTAAGGGAATTATATGTAACTTTTAGTATTTGGGATAAAAAGTCATCTGTGGTTTTTTAAAGACAAAATTACTTCAGATTAAAATCAACAAATTCATATCTAACATACATGAAACAAATATGTTTAACTTTCAGCCTTTTAATTTTATGATGGCTTAATATCACATTGTTAGGAAAGAACCAGTGTTTCAAATATGAAACAAAATATCAATATTAATAGGATGAAAAAATCAGCAATGTAGCCACACACATAACTTATAAATTTAAACCATTATACATTGGCATACTCTTATTGTAAAAATGAAATTGTATTGCAACAAAAACATTATATTCATGTTTTCCATATTTAAGGCTTTGAATACTTCAGAAATATATGTGGTATAATTACAAAAGAGAATTCCTGCTTTTGTAATGAGCAAAATCATATATTTATCTTTGATGTTATTAAATGACAAAATGGCCTTAAATATGCACTAGGAATGGCTTCACATTATAATTTTTTTTTCTTATTTTTATTTATTTGAGAGTGACAGACAGAGAGAGAAGGAGGCAGAGAGAAAGAGAGAGAGAGAGAGAGAGAGAGAGAGAGGGAGAGGGAGAGAGGGAGAGAATGGATGTTACAGGGCCTCCAGCCACTGCAAACGAACTCCAGACACATGCGCCTACTTGTGCATCTGGCTAACGTGGGTCCTGGGGAATTGTGCCTTGAACTGGGGTCCTTAGGCTTCACAGGCAAGCACTTAAATACTAAGCCATCTCTCCAGCCCCACATTTTTTATCTACACCATCCATGGTACAGAAGCATCCAGAGAAATACTGAGGACTATATATAAATAAATGAAATAGAATGAAATTGCAAAACTTTACAATAAATAACTCTTTTTAGTACATGAGAAACAAGGTGTTTTGTCAGCATTGAAAATATATTGTAGTAACAATTCACATAAGCTCAGGATGAGAATAATTTTAATTATAATTCTTTATACATATTACAAATATTCCTACATATGTACATATACATGTATATCATATATATTAATTACTCATTGTCAGATTTGAATATGAAGCCAAGGCTTCAACCTATGCAATTATTTCAACCTACTTTTGGAACCAGATAAGTTTTTCATGTTTAACTAGCCCTTTTTCAAATGCCTAACAGTGTGTAGCAATTTTCCTGTGAAATGAAGTAGAACGTTATAGATAACATTGTATAAACCCCATCATTTTAAAACACATTCACCTGTGTAAGTTCAAAGAGAACAAAGATAGGTCCGTTAGAAAGATGAGCACCAACCATGTCCATGAGGGAGACGGTAGGGAAGCTGACCATGCTTATAACTCCAGGAACAAATCTTGTATTCTGAGGATGTTAGGTTCATATTCAAAAGGCTTAAGCCACCTTCCATTTCTTGTTCCTAAAAGGTCATATTTCTTTTTTTATTGTCATGTTTCTTATTCAAGCTTTCATGAACATTTTTTGTGAAGATATACACTATCTTTCCCCCAGTAAATGCTCAAAGCATTTAATCTACCTGCAAGTTGATCAGGCCTGCCTTTTGTTCTTGAAAGATTTAACTCATTGAGTCCCTGCTCAAAGTCTGCCTCCACCATGCTCCAGCTTCAGAAAGCTCCAGGATGACTTTGTGATTTGTAATTTGTGTTTTCATCACAGAAACATCAGATACAGTTTATTTTTATTTTTTGACAGTGAGGTTATCCATATCTAAATAGTAGATCATACTTTTTGTGAGGCATTTGAATTCCTAGTGTCCAGGACTAAGCTTTGTATGAAGGGCAAGTTTAATAAATATTTGGTGTAAGATGGATGAAAATAATGAATCTATTATAAGAGCTGATACTGCCCTCCAAGGAACTGATCTCAGATATTTTTGTGGCAGAGGTCAACAAAAGATGAAACAAGGACTCTTTTTCTATCGCTTAAGAGCTGAGTAAAACTTTTATTAACTATCATGGCTGGAAGCCTTCTCGATTGTCTTTTTAGTGTCTTTGTTCAGTGTTCAGCATAATTTATATGAGCCTTTCTATATGATATCTCCTAGGAAGTCTGCTTGCTTTATTATTTATTCCTGGTTTCTTTATCAGAAAAGATTTTTTTCTGCTTTTGCTCAATTTAATATTATTCTATATCAATAATTGCCATACATATACAGATATATGTGTATATACATGTATATATTCATATACATATATATATATACTCATATATATATACACACACACATACTGATCTTAACACATATGGAGTTCTAAGAAAATATGCCAATCCATTTTGTAGATTGATTGTTTACAGAAAATAAGGTATCCAATTTGGAGAAATGCCTTTTTTTCATTATTTTTGTACTCATTTTACCAAACCCTTCATTGTCTTCCATAAGCTATACAAGATTTGAATGATATTCAGGATTCATTTCCTCAGTACCCGTGTAAAGCCAGGTACACAAGGTTGTATGAGTATGGAATTCACTTGCAGCAGCAGGAAATCCTGGCCTTTTCATCCATTCATTCATTCTCTCTCTTACTCTCTCAAATAAATAAATAAATAACTTTAAATTTTCCCTAATTACTGGTTAGATAATCCTTTTACTCTTGCTGATCATCATAAAATGGAGGAATTGTCAAATCTTTCCATGTAAATAATTTAGAGAAATTCTCATATTAAAATGGACTCTTTCTCCTTTTCATTTTTTAAAATATTTTATTTATTTACTTATTTGAGCCAGAGAGGGAGAAAAAGGGGGGAGGCAGATGGACAGAGAGAATAGGTTCAACAGGGCCTCCAGCCACTGCAAATGAACTTCAGACACATGTACCACTTGTGCACCTGGTTTACATCTCCACTCCACACCCATTCTATTACTGTGCATGGTGGTGGGTAAGCAGGTGCTAGGTGGATAGGACAGTGTGATTAATGAGCAGTGACTCCTTTCTTGTAGTATTTGAAAACTGCAAACTGTAGACTATGTTAAGTAGAATTATTTAGTATTTCTTCCCCTTTATATTTGTGCATGTCATTGTATAAAATGAAAGTTCCAGTTCAATCCTATATAAATATACCATTTACTTTGATAACATATACTCTGTCTATACCACCTCCTGTGTCTCTTCTCTTTCTCACTATTTTCTTGTCTTTCCCAAAACACCTCTCTATTTTAAGTCTAGATAGCATACATGAAAGTAAACATGTGATATTTGAGCTTGTCTTTTTACAGTGTACATAGTATCCTAGTTAGTTCTTTTTCCTGAGCATATACCCTGAAATTTACACAAAAGATGCAAGTAAATATTGGCTCAGAGGTGAACTATATAATGCTAACCGCTTGTGATATAGCCCCATGCATGCGTGCACACCTATGGACCAGTGCACTTATTTTTCCAGATCATGCTCAAAACCACCTTTTCCATGAAGCTTTCTAACATTCTTATCTATGCTTTACTTGCTTTTCTTAAATTACAATAAAATACCTAACTTTAGGTATTAACTTTAGGAGGGAAGCATTTACTTTGGCTCACAGATTCGTGTACAGTCATGACAGGGAATGTGTGTTGACAAAAGCATAAGGCGGCTGATCATATTACATACACATTCAGGAAGCAGAGAGAGATGAATGTTAGTCCTCAGCTTGCCTTGCATTTCATATTCAGTTCAATACCACAGTCCACATTCAAGTTGGATTGCCCCTGCTCAGTGAATCACCTTTGAAAGTGTTCTTGTAGACATACCTAGAGGTGGTGATTCCAAGTCCTTTCAAGTTGAAAAAGAATATTAATATCAACAAACTATGTTAAGCAAGTTATACACTCTTATAAAGTCTCATTGTGAATATTTTCTGTACTAGTTGATAGCATAGTACATTATTTCCCCACATATTTTTTGAAATATCCTCATTTGAGTATTTCTAAAGTGAGACAATTTAGGAAATTACTATATATTCCACCTCACTGATGGAGACCTTAAAGCATGTGTTTGATTTTTAGTGTTTGAAAAATCCTGGAATAAAAGACCCTCTTCATCTTTGTTCAACACATTGTTTCTTAGAGCTTTTGTATACATGACAGTTGTCACAGGTAACAAACACTGTTTTCATGCACAATATACTTAGGGATATAAAATTATTTGGAGGTCAAACTAATATTTGAACTTTACCTCGGTAGTTTACTAACCAATCTTATGTTATTTACTTAATCCCATTATGTGTCTGATTATGTATTCAGCAAAAAAGAAATATTTCATTCAAAGTAAGTAATCCAAGCAGGTTAATAATCTGTGTCTATATTCTGTTCTCTGAGAGGCAAGCAATTCAATCTTTTTTATAAGACATAATTTATTTTCATCTCAAAAGAAAGAACTTAGTTATACCCGTTTTATAAAAGTTAAAACAACCTTGAATACTGTAAATGTGGGATAGACTAGTTCAGCCTGAACAAAACCTCACAGTGTAACTATGTTGTTGGATTGTCACTTGCAGGTGTAACATAGCTACTAGATCTGTTAGAATAATGATCATGTGTTCATCAGTTCCAATTTTGAATTTTTGGCATCACTGTTCTCTTGCATTATCTACATAATAATAAATGATGGGCTGGGGTTTGTCCACAAGATATAATCTTTAGCTCTAGTTATTTAAAATATAGCAACTGAGGTTATAGGCAGTTCACAATATTCCAGTGACTTTGGGAGTTTAATAATTCAAAATGTTGTAAAGTCTTACTTTAGGAGGGTTTGTGTTCTTAGTAGGGTAAGAAGCCAAGCCTGCAATATACCATAACACAAGAAATGGGCTCTTACGTACACAACTCTATGGATGGGTAACTGCATTTCATAGATATATAAAATATGATTCCTTTGGCTTTTAAGTCCATTACTTTTAAAAAATATTTTATTTTTATTTATTTGACAGATAAAGTGGAAGAGAGAGAATGGGCTCCAGCCACTGTAAACAAACTCCAGACACATCAACCCCTTGTGCATCTGGCTAACGTGGGTCCTGGGGAATCAAACTAGGGTCCTTTGGCTTTGCAGGCAAATGCCTTAACTGCTAAGCCATCCCTCCAGCCTAAGTCCATTTTTTTTTAATTAATCTAATGAACCATTGCTTCCTGGACTCATTTATACATCTTCTCCTGTGTGAGACCATGAAATCTCATTGCCAAATGCAAATTGAGTTTGTTTAAGTTGAGGCTATCAAATGAGGAACAGAAACAATTTGGTTTTGTGTTCTGTTCTCTAGGCTATAGAGGAGATCTCTCAGACTTCTGCCAAGGTTAATAAACACTGTGACATAGATGATATTGTAGATCCCTGGTAATTTCCACTTCTAACTAATATAATCCCAAAACGGTAATGAGCATAGTTAATAAACAAAACAAAAACCTGTCTTTCCTCTCTGTGAGGAGTAATCCCATAACTTTACAACTAACTGTTATTTCATTAAAGTCAAGCACAGTGTTTTCACTGTAAATATTTTTCTCACATTATGTTCCAAACAATGCTTTTGAAAGTTTTTTTTTAAATTTATTTTGTTGAGAATTTCAATGCAAGTTCACGCTTCAATTTGGCCGTGTGCTTGTCCTGTTGCCCTTTTTTGTCCTCTTCTTCCACCCCTATTCTTTCCAAGTATAATTCTTATGTTTCAATGTCTAATTCCATCTACCTTCCTCCATTCTCTATTTCAAAATAAATGTTGATGGGCTCAGAATTATTCAGGTCTTGGTGAGAACAACCACTGTGTGATTATGAATACACATGTTAGTTCATGTGTGGGTGAGAGTGCTCCAAATAGCTCTTTCCCTGCCTATAACTCTAAAATTTTTTCTGCCCCATGTTTCCCAGTGTTCTCTGAGTCTTGCAGAGCCTGGCAGAGATGTCTTATTTAGGGTTGAGCTCTGAACAGCCCCTTATTTTCATCTTTGTTGGATTTGCATCTCCACAGTATCTATTGCCATTACCATAGAGAAGCTTCTCTGGTTAGCAGTGAGAGTAGTACTAGCCATTTCCTCTATAATTCTCCCGGACTCCTAGCAGGTGTGTTAGAGATGACTTGCCCGTTGCTAGATACTGGATTTTGCTTCTTCTGGTAACCTCGAGGAATCTTGCATTTCTGTAGTATCCATTGGCATTTGTAAACAAAAATTTCTCCAATCAGAAGTGAAAATAGCATTTATCAATGAACCTAAACATATACACATAGAAGGCATTTTTATGAGCACAATTTATCAATTTAGCCAAAGAACAGTGATACTTACCCACCAGGGTCTATGTCCTTCCAACTTACAGGTTTTTAACTTCGTTCTCAGTACCATACATAAACCCTCCCTCCCCGCCCAACTGACATGGTCTCCTATTCAATCAAGGAGCAGTTGGTTATCCCAATTACTTGTGTGCCAATGTGGTGATTTGATTCTGGTATCCCTCATAAATGTACATGTCCTGAATGCTTGATCCCCAACCAATAGCAATTTGAAAATTGTAGCTCCTTGAAGGGGGTGTGTTGTTGGGGGAAAGCATATGAATATTTTAGCCAGCTTCCTCCTTACCAATTGTTGTCCACCTGATGTTGGCCAGGAGGTAATGTGTATCCACTGGTCATGCCACATCTTCTCCAGCCATCATGGAGCTTTTCCTCGAGTCTGTAAGACAAAATAAACCCTTTCTTCCCATCAGCTGCTTTTAGTTAGGTACTTTTTATCAGCAGAAAACAAAGGTGTCTATTCAGCTACTATTGTATGTGTGGGTACATCCTATCTGGCTGGTTGATTTTATAGCTTGCATGTTCTTCTGCTTTTTGACACTGCTGATGACTTTTCTTCCCCAGTAACCTATATAACACTTTCCATCACAATAACAGCTGGCCAACAGGAAGCAATCTCCCAGATCAGTTCTCATATTATTTTTCACCATCTTGTGACCACTTCATATGGTGTCTTCAGAACTGGGGTGTTACTATTTAGTTCAGGAGGGTAACCAAAGGCATGGACAAAAGTCTGTATTGTTTTGGAGGCTTCTTGGGCCTCTGGGGCAGAGACCCTTACCTGACCCTGGAGTTTACTTGTGATAACTTAAGGCTAACCTTCTTAGTAGTTTAGCGCTGCCCCAATTATCATCCATCCTTTTCTCTCTCTCTCTCTCTCTCTCTTTCTTTCCTTTTTGTTTTTAGTAAATTATATATGTATATACATATATATACATATCTTAATTAACTAATAAAGAAGTAGAATTTTATATATTTATTTATTAACAGATTATAGACATTTATCACCTCTCCTCTGTTCCTGTTTCCTTGGGGCCCTCCTCAATGGGGTTATGGGATTAACTGCGGGGTCATTAAGGCCTCAGTAAGTCCTAATGGGACAGTAGGGGGACCATTGCCTCAGGGTATTCCCATCCACTCTGTTGTTTTTTACAATCTTTCAACACCCTCTTCCACAGTATTCCACGAGAACACCACACTTCTCCAGAAAGCCAACAGCTCACTGTAAGGGGCAACCCAACTCAGGAATTACTAGCCAAAAGCCATGGTTTTAAGAAGGTTAAGCTGTTTCCATCTTCTGTTCAGACTGCCCCACTCCTGATTAATTGAGATTGTATCTTGGAGAATGCAAACCAGAATTAGGATTATTTATCTATTTATTTAGTTAGTTATTTAATTCAAGACACACTTAGTATGGATGGATCATGTGTTGGTACTACCCTTTCCCTTATCCCTGCCCCCATTCCTCTCAGAGTTTTCCTCAGTGTGATTGCAGGGTTTCTCTACGTGGTTGTAGGTTAAGCACTGTGGCCTCAGCAGTCAGTAACTGGGAAGAGGAAATGCTCCTGGGCATGATGTCGGAATTTTAATGGAACTGATTCATGTTGTCTTAACTTTTGTTTAATTCTCTTCCCACCCTCCATTACATCTATCCATCCAAGATGCCCCACATTCTTCCCTCCCTTAAGGTGTCAGGTAACTCCTCCTTTCTTTCCAATTATTCTGTCTACTGGTATCACTCTAGTTTGATGCCTGTAGTTCTGGTGCTGACTACCATTTGCATTCATCTCTAATTGATCCCAGTTATGAATTGTAGATGAGAGAGTACATGTAGCATTTGTCTTTTTCTGTCTGCAGGACCTCACTTACTAATCTGTTTTTCAGAATCCATCCATTTACCTGCATATTTCTTTGTTTCATTTTTTCCTCACTACTGACTAGAATTTTACTGTATACATGTACCACATCATCATTATCTACTCATCAGGTGATGGGTATCTGATCTGGCTCTAGTCCCTAGCTATTGTGAATAGAGCTGCCAGAAACATGGCAAAGCAGGTATCTCTATAGTAAACAGTGGTATCTTTAGGATATATGCCCAGAAGTGTTATTGCTGGATCAAATGTTAACTGTATTTTCAGCTTTGTTCAGGCATATCTATACTAACTTGTGTAAGTTTTCACTCCCACCACCAGTGGGTAAGGCTTCCTCTTTCCCAACAACCTCACCAGAATTTTTGGACATTCATCTTTTTGATGAATGCTATCCTGACTAGAATGAGATGTAATCTCAAAGAAGTTTTGATTTACATTTCCCTGATGGTTAAGGATTTCATTGGTATTGATTTTGATGTCCCATTTTCATTTCTAACCTTGCTGATTTGAGTCTTCTCTTTCTTTTCAGTTACTCCTGCTTGTTTTGTGTTTCCACTTGCTTGGACTATCTTTTACCATCCCTTTACCACCTTAGATGGTATGCATCTTTAATTGTAATTGGGTTTCTTATAGAAAGCAAATGGATGGATCCAGCTTTCTGATCTAGCCTGCTAACATGTGTCTTTTGATTTGAGAATTGAGGCCATTTATTATTAGAGATAAAATTGTGAGGTGTGAGTTAATCCCTGTCATGTTGATGTTTGTGGAGTTTGGTGTTGTCTTTTTCTATGCATGCTTTTATGACCAATCTAGTTCTGTTTTTTTTTTTTTTTCCTCCCCTTTTGTGCATGTTGGTTCATCTCATGTATGTGGACTAGTCCATGCAATAGTCTTTGGAGGACTAGTTTGGTGTTCATGTAATCATGCAACTGGTTTATACAGTGCAAGTTTTTATCTTTCATTTTCTATTATGAGGGAAAAAATGAGGTAATTCTGATGGGCTTACATGTATATAATGTAATCTGTCTCTCTTTAACAGCTTTTAGTTTCTTCATGTTCTATTCACACATTTTTTGGACCTGTCAATGTTTCTCGAGTCCCAGTCTAATTCTTCTCTCTTATCCTTGCGTTCTGAATATCTGTCTCCCATGTGGTCTACTCTGTTCTTGAGGATTTCCTGGGAGACTTTTTTTTGGTGTGGTACCTTCAAGTAAATCTGGATAAGAACTTGGGAGACCTCGTGTTCTTAGTATCTAAGCTGAATGCTTTTCATCCGGTCTGACTTACCGTCTGGATTTTTGGAGTGAGATCATCTCCAAGCTTCTCCTGGGAGCTGAAGCCGGTACACAGTTGCCCTCTACTTCATCCCTTTTTCAGACAGTTGTTTGGGGCATAGGCTTAGAAGATGAATGTCAGAAGTGGGATCTAAGTTTGTTGGCTCCTTCCAGCTGTCCTTCTAGTTTTGCTGTCCCAGGCAGTTGGCCATTGATGACTCTAGCCTTGGCACATAAACCCTGAGCTACAACCACATGGGCTGTGGCTTCCTGCTTTTCTTGTACTGTTTTACCCTCCCAGGCAGCAGGCTAGGGATGGCTGTATCCTTGGTGAATATCTCATGAGCTGCAGAAGTAGATTTCTATATGACTTTTTAGAATGGCTTTAATTTTGTGCTTCTTTCCTTCCTTGAGCTCATCATCTCCTTCCCTTTTCCATGTCTGCATTTAGACATTTCAGTCCATTGTATTCTTTATAGTTTTTCTCATGGTGGTCAGTGCTGTCTCCTTTTTCAACCATTTAGGCTAGACTTGACATGTGAATGAACCTTCTCCTGGATGTAGTAACCCTCTCCTGTGAAGTTGTGGAAATTATACTATGGAATTAGTTTACAATTATGCATATATCTTTTGCAGATTGTGTGGAGCTATTTCTTATAATTCTGAATTACCCAAAATAGTATTCATTTACTTTGGCCTAATTAGTTGAGCATTGATTCATGCATTTACTATTAGAGACTAAGATGAACTCTGGGGTCCTTTGTGAAACAAATAATAGCAAAGTGACTTTAGGGAGGATTAAAGTGTCATCTCTCTGAAATACTCCCCTCTCCCACTTTAACAATTTCAAAATGATTTTAATAGGATTATGTGCTTTAAATGTGCTTTTTGAATATTATGAAAATGAAAAGGTGGACAAAAAGTTAATACATTTTTTATGCCACTAATTCAAAGAATGTAGTCCTCCTATATTTGTTTGGGGTATCCTTCAAGAGTGGGCATGTTTATTAACTTTTCTGCCTCAGTAGCATGTGAATGTTGTATAAACTAAAGAATCTTTGAGGTGGAAAATTGATTTTTTTTTTTTTGCCTGTAATGAGTGAAAATTGTTTCCAAACCTAATAGCAAGAGGGACTTTTTTCTATAAAAGCTATGATTTTCCTTTACAAAACAAAAGAGGGGAGAATTATGTGTAATTTTTAATTTAATACTTACTTCCAGAATATAATCAACTAGGCACACTGATAAAGCTTACTTCAAGATAACAATCTACAGATAAAAGTATGCTTGCATGATTCTTTCTCTGAATCACTCTAATTCCTTATCTGTGCACACCATATATATATATATATGTACATATATATACATACATACATACATATGCATATATATTCTACACTAGGTAATGCTTCAAAACATGTGTGCACTACACTGTACTCAGATCAGAGTACATGTAACTGTCTCCTCAAAATAAATCATACCATAACTTACTCCCGTTTGAACTTTACTCTTTTCTCCTCTATACATTCTTTTTGTCTTTCCTCCATACATTCTTGGTTTTGCCTATTCTTTGTAATCTAGCTCAAATATCTTTATTCTATGTAATTTGTCTTTCATCTTTCCATGAAGCCTCTTTGAATTTATACAACATTCTTATGATCATTCCTATCACACTTCCCTGTGTATTTTAGAATTTATGGACCAGATATATTCTAATAGCCAATAAACTTGGTGAAATCATAAAATATGTCTATATCTTCTAATAGTTGCTCTTCTTTTCTTACATGAAGCAAGTAAAATTAGTTAATGCTGAAACAAAATTTTTTGTAAAGTAAATCTAAATTTAACATAGTTTGGTCCTTTCAAATGCAATTATTTTAAACAAGTTAAGCATTTCCAGTATTTCAGAGAAAAATTGTGACATATAAACATTATGCCTTTGATGGGAGAAAGGCACAAAATAATTACCTTAGTACATGTCAAAATGAAATAACAGATTGATAGTAATGTAAACACCCCTTATGCAATTAGAAGGAAGACTACAAAACTTAGATTGACTGTGTGTGAGATAAATTGAGTTTTGAGCACATTCTACTGGGAATTACATTTGGACCCATACATTCATAAAGACTTAGAATCATAATACAATGTCATAATTAGAATATGAATTAATTTCTGAATCCTATTTTTCATAGTTGACCTATACTAATTCAAATATCTAATAATATTAAATATTGCTTTCTTGGTAGTAATTATGGATATTCATATGTCAGAAAGCAGAAAGAAATCTATCCCTATTACATAGTATAAATTCATGACCGAAAATATATCAAACATTCAGAAGGCAATAAACAGCATATAAATGGAAAAGTAAATACTTTTAAGATACAGACAAACTGTGGTATGTATTTAAAATTTTACCACAAAGTAAATGACAATATTAATAAAGTGTGATTTTTAATTATGACATAGATCATTACTTTAGACCTTATAAAAACTGTCCTGGATAATCTGTAGTGTCTGGGTGTTACCATACAAATCTGAGATATGGCAAAGACAAGAGTATTTCACTGTTCTTATAGCAAGTCATGGTCTTGTGGACATTGTCTTTGGAAAGATTTATTTCTTTGCTTAGATTTTACTTAAACTATGAATAAATGTAAAAATGATTTTGAGAAGGAACATGATTTAACAAGTAATTTATTTTTACTGTATCCTAATTTTTTTCATTTTTTAAATATATAATTATGTTAGCTACTCTCTGAGGCATACTTTATATATATTGAATTGTGTTAATTATTATTTCCTTATAAGGATTAGGAAATTATTATTAATGATCATTAGGAAATCCTCTGAAAATTGTGTTTAATTATAAGAAAAATCTCCTACTGCAGAAATATATAAAGTTAGTGAATTAAGGAAATGAATTGCTATTATTTTGTCCAAAATACTTTTTAAAGTAAATCGTTCTATATCTACAATGTACATGTCTTCCAGGAGCAGATAATGTTAAATATTTCCAACTTTATAATTATAATTTTAGGTTATGAAACTTATTGTCTCATAAAAGAAATATTTTAAAGATTGAAATATTTCACATTCCTATATTCCCAGCACTAAGGAGGCAGAGATAGGAGGATCACTGTGAGTTCAAAGACATCCTGAGACTATGTAATAAATTCTAGGTCAGCCTGAGCTAGAGTGAGACACTAGCTACCTTGAAAAACCAAAAAGAAAAAAAAAATCCACATTACATTTAACTGTAGCATTCATTCTCCCGTTTTTTAAAAATTTGTCTGTCTATAACGTATCTTCTGTTTATTTATATATATATATATATATATATATATACATATATATATATATATATATATGTCATATACCTATCATCTATTTTCCATGTATCTGTCATTTGTCATTTGTATTTGTTTATTTTAAATCTGTCTACATCTATATTATCTGTTTATATCTGTCATCTGTCTTTATCATGTATACCAATCTTTCTGTACATCTGTCAGTAATCGATCTGCATCTATCATCTATCTATCTCTTTATCATCATCTATATATACACACAGGTCATCTATTATCATCTTTCTGTCTTATGATCATCTATCTCTGTGTCTTGCTTTTGACTAATGTGAAATGTAGTACCTGTCCATCTACTTAACTACATATGCATTTCTCTGATTGTGTTACAACTTCTTAGAAGATGGTTCCCAGAGCTCATACTGTTATACAAGTACCTAGTGTATTGCTGCTATATATGACCCAACTGCATGTTGATTCATTGAATGTGAAAACATAGAGTCATTAATATGGTCTTTGCTCCATGTTGTTTATGCTCAGCAATAGATGCTCTCGAATGTTAATGAACTGGACATCACTGCTGTTTTAAACAGAGAAGGTGACTTAATGCACCCATCTGTTTAGCTATTTTTAAAACACTCATTTTAATTCATAATATGTGTTAAGTATCTAGCTTTCTGGAACACAGCTCTGTCTTCAGGGAACCACAAGACTTTACTTCAGGTATGGGACTCAATGAGAATCAGTCCTGTGGTACATGCAGTTGAAACAAAAGGCAAGAAAAAAAATTAAGTGGAGAAAATAAGTACTCAAGCTTCTTTAACCCTGAGCAGACTATAGCTTTAGAGCAGCTCTTAATGAATGTTAAATCCATCAATAGATGATGATCACTCTCCAGGGGTGTTAGATCTTTAACTTCTCCTTTAATAGCACTCTCTTTGAAGGCAGATGTACAGTAACTGGATCAGAAGAATTAAGAAACATCAATACGATTAACAGAATTAAGCATCAGAATTTACACCAAGTGAAACAGCCCTCCTCATCACCTCTCTTTTGTAAAGCAGGTAGGGGGAAAGCATGGGTGTGTATTCAACAAAGTGCACTCTCTTGTATCAGCATTTCTTTATCTTTAGTGTGCTAGGATAATTACCTGGAGAACTTGTTGAAAGCCTGGCTGGAAGTCCAACCCCATTTAATAGGTGATGCTGATGCTGCAATTCCAGACACTGTACTTTGAGAAACTAAACCTATTATTTCTAAATGTTAAGAATAGATTTGCATTTCTGGAAGCTACTTATACTTTAAAAGTCTACTAGTTAGGATAATATATCCACATGTGACTTTCAGATTTTCTTGAGATACAGATAATTGTTCTTCTGATTACTGGATTCACTGTCCCAAAAAGTGACGACCTATGAATCCAGACAGCAGAAAGGACAAAGACCATGAAGCACCCTTTTCCTCTCTCAAGGCTGAACTCTAGTGGGAGGTCGTATGTATTCCCTTTGATTTGTATCCCTTTTACAAGTTATAACTACAAAGGACTCTATAAAGAGTCCTCAGAAGAATTCTTGTTCTTCAAACCTGAGATTCTGACTCAGGGTGTCTAGGGTGGCATGTTTAATTTCTAAAATTTCCATCAATGATTGAGTTATATGTTCACATTTCAGAATTCTGATTCTAACATCATTATCCAACAAACATCAAATGCATACTATATGAAAGGCACCATGATGGCTAGGGATTTGTGACCAATGTTCAGAAATGACCCCGTTGTGGTGGCAAATGCCAATAGGGAATTTCAGAAGAAGTGAGGAAGGAAGATCTGTAGTTTGAGGCTAGCCTAGGCTATACATCTTAGTACCTGTATGCTCTTTGTTGAACTGGTCAACAAAGATTTAAAGATAGTGCAAAAATAAAACCTCTTTTGCAACCCAGAGCTCATTATTAAGCATGAGTTTTAATAAATGTAAGAAGAACAATGATATTCAAAGAGAGGTCACAGTGATGCTATTAAGGAGCTTGTTTAGAGAATATAGTTGATATTTTAAAAGCATAGGAAGTAATGGGAAATCTCAGAAAGGGAACCAGCATTTTGATATTCAACTGATAAGAGTAAGATTACCTTTTGTTTATAATACATTTATCTTGAAAATGAGTTCTGGAGATAGAGACAGCTATCTTAACAAAAAAGAAGGAAAAATGATATAGTAATACAGCCATTTTTGTATTTGGAGCTCAATGAATGCATGAGAAACACACAAGCTTTTCTTCATTTATTTCTTTATTTATTATGGGCATACTTAGTATGGATACATCATGTGTTGTTGGTACCACCTTTTCCCTCATCGCTGCCCATTCCACTGAGGATCCTCTCTATAGGGTTGTGGGTCATGTGTTGTGGAAGCAGCCCTCAACTGCTGGGGTAGGCAATGCCCCTGGGCATAATGTCTCAACCTGTGGCTCTTACAATCTTTCCATGCCTCTTCTGCAAAATTCCTTCAGATAGGCTGAGTTTTTTTTTTTTTTTTGATTTACTTTTAATTATTTATAAAAGATAGGGGGAGAGAGAGAGAGAATGGGTTTTCCATGGCCTCCAGACACTGCAAATGAACTCCAGATGCATGTGCCACCATGTGCATCTGGCTTAAGTGGGACCTGGAGAATCAAATCTGGGTCCCTAGGTTTCACAGGCATTTACCTTAATTCCCTAAGCCATCTCTCCAGCCCATGGTGGGTGTGTCTTAAGACTACTTCAGTGATGAGCTATTAGGAGCCTCTAGATCTGTGCTTTGGTAGGTGTTGAGTATCCTCACATTCTAGCTCCTATATCCAGTCACTTATTGTCAGGCTCACCATGCAAACTGCACGGAATCTTTAACTGACTAATTTATGAAAAATCATCATTGCTGCAAAAATTCTTATATATCTTATGGTTTAGTGGTAATTTTATATGATAAATAATTATTCCAAAACAGATTTAAACAAGATGTTTATATATATGTGTATGTATATATATATATATATGAAATTTAAGAAGAGACATATAGGTTTTAAAGCTAGAAATCTATGCTTTCTGTATCATATGTTTTCTCAATATACAATTAGGTAAAACACAACTTTTCTGATTCTCACTTACCTTACCTTAAGATAAATATGAAGAAAGCCAAGGAGCTATAGTATACATAAATTAAAATCCTAAATTAACCTTATAAAATGGGTGATTCAATTAAACCGATGTTATTTTGTGAAGTGATTCAACATATGTGACATGATTAATGTTAACCAGGTGATAAGAAGTACAAAATTCTTAGCAGTTCCTTTCACATTTAAATTTGTCTTTTAACAAAACATCAGTTATTTCTAATGGAGTTATATATTTTATTTTTTTACTTCTCAATGTATGTTCCCACTGCTTGTCATATTTAAGTATTTAAATGTTATACATATACATATTTATGTACTATATAATTCTCCTCTATTGCTATCTTTTATAATTATTCTTGTAACATTTATTTCTGTGTCAACTGAATATCTGATAAACTGCCTTGGTTCCACAATATTGGAATAATTGAAATATGTTTACTTAGTTGGATATATAACAAGGAAAAGTAAAACTTTAAAATAGTTAGACTAGGTTATACTTAAAAGTGTTTCAATAACAATGAGAGAAAGGGGGCTGGAGAGATTGCTTAGTGGTTAAGTGCTTGCCTATGAAGCCTAAGGACCCCATTTCAAGGCTCGATTCCCCAGGACCCACATAAGCCAGATGCACAAGGGGGCGCCTGCATCTAGAGTTCTTTGCAGTGGCTGAAAGCTCTGGTGTGCCCATTCTATCTCTATCTATCTACCTCTTTCTCTCTGTGTCTGTCTGTTGTTCTCAAATAAATATATTAATTAATTAACAAAAAAAATTGAGAGAAAGAAACACTGACAACACTTATGACTTAACTTTTATAGTGTATTTATTTATTTCCTATTTTTTAGAAGTCAAAATTCCAAGAGATCAATGTGTGTTAAAATTTGGGCATTTTAAATATAATGATAAATATTATATGAAAATATCACACTTAACTATTTGACTTACTTATAGTCAAAGACTTAACTGTAATATTGACATTGAAATATGGAAGAAATTTTGCTTACTTTTTATTGCTTGCATCTCTGAATTGCCCCAAATTAAAATCAACCTAAGGAAACTCGTGTCTTTTGGTGATCTATTCCTCAGTTATCATGCAACTTTTTGTTAATACTGATAAAATGTCATGCATTACATATGCATAGTGATTCTTATGTGTTGTCACCAGTGTAATTTATTTTTCTGTATATTTAATAGTTAACACCAAATACAATATGCTGGAAAAATGTTTGGTGTCAGGGAAGGAACCAGTTGCTGTGTCATCATATTATGCATGTTGTCATCACCATTTACCTCTAGAAACCATTCTAGTATGGCTGATATTGCTTTACACCAGCAGTATGTGAAGTAAAATTGCAAGTATAGATACCAGTGCACTAGTAACGTGTGTGCAGTGACAGTGCATGTATATATAACAATTCTATGACTATCGCAAATGCATGACATTGAGGAACATATGTGCTGAAAGTCGTTATGTGAAACTCATGAGGCTCTCTTTTGAAATGTGGGTTTTTACAAGCCCTCTTTTGATAAAAAGCCAAGTTTAAGTTGAAGTTTTATAGCTAAAGATACACGATAAATAAATAACTGGGCTTTAAAAGATTTCTGTTCTTTGGTTATGCTGTTTGCACTAAGATGAATGGCCTTTACTGTGCACATCTTTGCTGTTTGCAGAAAGATGAACTGTTTTCTTTGTGCCTCCCTTGTCAGAATATCTTAATATAGCAGTGAACTGACTCATTTGCTATAATTTCTACCAGGTTCTGCTGTTTATTAAGCAATGTTTAATGGTTAAAGTGATATTAAGCACTCTGCTAGTAATAAAAACATGCTTTGATTAAAAATGCAGTAACTGTATTTACCTGCTATCAAACAAGGTGAATTAGGAAACTTTCTGGGGGGGCTGGAGAGATGGTTTAGCTGTTAAGGCACTTGACTATGAAGCCTAAGGACCCAGGGTCAATTCCTCATGCCCTTGTAAACCAGATGCACAAGGTGGCGGCATGTGTCTGGAGTTTGTTTGCATTGACTGGAGGCCCTGGCATACCTATTCTATATATATATGTGCCTCTTCCTCTCCCTCTCCACGTCTCTCTCTCTCAAATAAATGCAATATTTCAAAAAGGAAACTTTCTTTTGAACATTTTTATTTAAATATATCTTTATTATTTTTATTTATACATTTTAGAAATATATAAGTAGGTAACTAAGGCAGGTAGATAGCTAGGTCGATAGATTGGTAGGTAGAGTGAGTGAGCAAGCATGGGTGTGCAAGGGTCTCTTGCCACTACAAACTCTACATGTATTTGCAACTTTGCATATCTAGCTTTCCATTGGTTGTAGGAAATTGGTTGCAGGAACTTTGTAAACAAGTGCCTTTAACCACTTAGCAATCTTTTCAGCTTTTGTAATCCTTCTTTTAAAAGGAGCATTGGAAATCCATAACAAACAGGAACATCTCTCTCCAAATATATATCTCATCATTACTTTGTGAACAAACAACATTTAGATTACTAGGTTCAATTGTAGGAAATCCTGCTTCCTAAAATATTTGGTAGTCTGTTGATATATCAAATTCAGATGCTAGGACATTTCCTTGTAATTATGAAATTGTATTTTATCAAAATTACCTTAAGTTGAAACAGATCCTCATTAAAATATTAAAACAAATCTAACATTGTTTAAATGTTTTTATAAAATCCTCACACAAAGTGTCGTCCCAAACCTTTCAGAAGTGACAGGATCAGGTCTGCTTTCACCATGTGGTTATTATGTCTGTTACTATCTCATTAGTGGACACACCATGTGACTAGGAGCAGCAGAGGTGAGGAAAGCATGCAGCCTTGAGGAGAAGTTTCGTCGTGGCATGGAAAACATGGCAGAACAAAGGCTGGGCATCTTTCCTTGTCACAGAGGTAGAGGTAGCACCAGTGAATTAACACTGACACAGAGGACCTGGGCTATAAAATGAAAAGCTCACCCTAAGCAACACTGGGCTCCATAAATGCTCCATTTCCAGAAGCCCAATAACCTCCTAAAATCACCACAAATTAGGGACCAAGTATTCAAAACACATGAGAGAGAGTATGTTGATAAATTTTATATTCATACCACTACAGTTATATTAAGAAAGTTTTAGTATCCTGGATAATGTATAAAAACATAATTAGGAAGTGCCCTATTTATATTTCAATTAAACTTATTCACTATTTCTCTCATATGCTTACCAATAGATAAGAGGTTAACATATACAGCAAATGGCAAACCAATTGTTAGCATGGCTAGGTCATTGTATTAGTATAATTCATTTGAGTATAAAAGAGATGTGACAACTAAAAGTGGAGTTCTTATAAAATGCTCCAAAAAAATCAGATTTTTATCTGAGTAGAATGGCCAAAACAAACCTAAGGCACGTGTTAAATCTGTCATAGTTTCACCCATGTTTTGTTAGTGCAATGACTCAAGTATTGTGGACTATGTTTAATGACCTCATTATTTCGCCCCACACTGGAAGACTTAGAGATTTAAAAACAGATGTAAAAGTAAATTCAATTGTTGATGTTACTTTTATTCATTTATGTAGCCAAGTGTGTCTGTGAAAACCATATTATAGTGTGTTTATGTTTTGAGTGACAGGTCTTTATATATGTATGCATCTAATAATCTTATTATATTTAAACATGTAAGAAGGTAATATTTCCATATATATAATTTTATTTTTGAAATCAAAATGTCCAATGAATAAGATAATCAAAAAATGAAACATTATTTTACGTATTTGGCTATATACCATATTGGTGTACATAGTCATTCGTTAATCATTTTATTTACCCTGAGAAACATGTATTTTTTTCATTTACTCTATTATTTTTTTGTCAAATTTATTAACATTTTCTGTGATTATTAAAAGTATCACATGGTAATACCCTCCCTCCCCCTACTTTCCCCTTTGAAATTCCATTCTCCATCATATCCCCTACCCAACTCAATCAGTTTCTCTTTTATTTTGATGTCATGATCTTTTCCTCCTCTTATGGTGGTCTTTTTTTTTAAATTTTTTATTTATTTATTTGAGAGCAACAGACACAGAGAGAAAGACAGATAGAGGGAGAGAGAGAATGGGCGTGCCAGGGCTTCCAGCCTCTGCAAACGAACTCCAGATGCGTGCGCCCCCTTGTGCATCTGGCCAACGTGGGACCTGGGGAACCGAGCCTTGAACCGGGGTCCTTAGGCTTCACAGGCAAGCGCTTAACCACTAAGCCATCTCTCCAGCCCCAATGATGGTCTTTTGTATGTAGTGTCATACACTATGATGTCATGGATATCCAGCCCATTTTATGCCTGGAGGGAGCATGTTGTAATGAGTCTTACCATTCCTTTGGCTCTTACATTCTTTCTGCCACCTATTCTGCATTAGACCCTGAGACTTGGAAGGTGTGATTGTGATGTTACTCAGTACTCCAGTCACTTCTTTCCAGCACTATACATTCTGAATCATCCCAAGGTCACTGCCATCTGAAAAGAGAAGATTCTCTACCCAAAGTGAGAGTAGCATTAATATAAAGGTATAAATATTAAGAGAAGTGCTTACTGGGCAGTTTGATAAGCATAGTATATACATTTTTCCAGACATCAGCAGATGTTACACTCCTAGGGCTCATGACTACCCATGTTTTAAGTTTTCAGTATCAGGGCTGTATTCCCCCCACCATGGAGTGGCCCCCACTCCTATTGGAGGGCATTTGGTTTCCACCATGACAGATTGCTACTATCGCACCCGTTGGCTCATTTGGGCTGGCTGGCCCATTATAAGGCTTGTAGTGTCCACTGCTGAGTGTCTTCACTGGTGGTATCTCTTTCTCCCATTGAATTACATGTAGATTGGCTTCTTCCAGTTTTCCGTCAGCTGGTCTACATGGAGGAGGTTATCAGCTCAGTTCCAGCAGGATTTCTTAGTGGACTTGCAGCCCAAGTATTTGGAGTCTTCCAGCAATAGAGTCTTACCATCTATTCCTGGTGGGAAACCAAGGGCCTCAGCAATGGCCTATAATGTTTTGGGGCCATCAGGGACCTCCCTGGCCAACAACTCACTGGAGGTATCCCATCCATGGCATTGAAATTTTTCTAACAATGATCTATAGCTCCTAAGTGTTCCATTGTCTGAAACTGGAGGATTCCATATGATTTATTTGCATCCTCTTAGATTTTGATTAGCCCTCCCTCCATGTTTCCTTTACTCAATCCCTTCCCCTGACCTCACTTTGGGCCTTTTCACCCCTGTTAATCTATTCTTCTACTTACATATATACAATACCAACCTATTAAGTATCCTCCTCCCTTCCTTTCTCTTCCCTTTATATCTCCTTTTTAACTTACTGGCCTCTGCTAGTTCTCCCTCATATGTGGAGCCTAGCTACAGATGATTGGGCTTCTGTGTGAGAAGGAAAAGACTCATTTACTCTATTATTTATGGCTTAAAGGAAGGCAGTTTAAATGAGGACCTATTTTTAACTGGAGTGGTGAAGATCATAGGAGAAAATCATGTGTGTTCCAAATGGAAAGAACCTGCAAATTATCAGTATAGTCAAGGACGACACTGTAAATATGACTGATTCATCACCCGATTAGAAGTGGTAGCTATATATTTCCATTCACCTTACATACTACTTGTGGCAGCACAAGTTTCTATAATAAATAAAGTACATGCTTTATGTGAAAGTACACATTTTTCAAGAATACAAGTCTCTGTGGCCTATTTCTAGAGAATGTGAGAGAATATTTATGTTATTGTTTAATGGCAACCTTCTCTTCATTCCAGGAGCAATTTTTGATGAATCTGCCAAAAAGGATGATGAGGTATTTCGTACAGCAGTTGGTGACCTCAACCAGAATGAAGAAATCCTACAAACTGAGAAAATCACATTTTCAGTGACGTTTGTTGATGGCAACAACCCCTTTCAAGCTGTCCAAGAAGGTAAGATAGAGTGGTAGTCCACTAGTTATTTTTATTGGTTTGTTGTTTTTGTTCAATTCAAGTGGAAATGAAATTAGATTCTAAAAATAGTAATTAAACATGAATGTCACTTTTGTTTGTTCTATTGAGTATTTCTTTACTTTGTGCTGAGGAGTGCCTTTGTAAAACCTAACTTGAGGAGACATATATTGTTAGAATTTTTATATTAGTTGAAATATAATATGAAATGTGGCACATTTTCATTGAAATGTTTTTTGATATTTTGTTAATATCACATAAATTGAGCATTATTTTAAAATATGACAGTATGCCATGGTTTTTACTGTGGATTTCTTTCTGATAAGTCCTTCATTGAGGGTTACAACTTTCAATGACTTTCCAGGTGAACACAAGATGAATGTGATGCTATAAGGAACTCTGTAAGATACTACATATGAATAGTTTTGTTGAATAAGTTCTGTTTCTTTGTTAACCTCTACGAGTATCCCAATTGTAAAACACTTACTTCCATTCTCTCTACTCAAGAGCAATGTGAAAGTTTTCATTAATAAAAAAGTAATAACTATCATTTTGACTATATATGAATTATCATTTCAATAAGTGCTCATTTTGTTTGATTGATGGAAATCTACGTTTGATGCTGTGACTGTAATTAAATGTCAAGACCCTTCTTTAGTAAAGTACTTGTTCTTCAGGAAACTAGTTCTTGGTAGTTGACACAGTCCTGGTTTCTTGTGTTGTTGTTATATTGCAGTGCATAAATTTCGTGGGTGATATTAGGAGGTGGCGATATGGATGATGATAAGGTCATGCTTAAGTCTCTGCGTTCATGAATAGGACTACCATCCTTTTACCAGAATAGTATGTAGTCCCGTCACCTTCCAAAGATACTATCTGTGGGAGATAAAGAAACTCTCACTGACAAAGACTCTGCCCCTTGAACTTTGACTTCCTAGAATTTAAAACTATGAACGATCTTTATAAGCCCAGTGAAAAGTTCAGTTTTATTAGTTAAAAGAGCACAAAGATCCATTTTATATTTGATTTTGATGATATACTTAGGCAAATAATAATGAAGGCAAGAGTAATATAGTTAAATAAATCCATTTCATTGAGAATTTGAGTAGGATTTAGTAGAAGAAAAATCAGGCACCACATTAGAAGTTGTCAATTATTGTTGTATGAAATAGTTTTAAAAGACAAACAATAGGCCAGGTGTGGTGGTGCACACCTTTAATCTCAGCACTAGGGAGGCTGAGGTAGGAGGATCACCATGAGTTTGTGGCCACCCTGAGACTACATAGTGAATTCCAGGTCAGCCTGGACCAGAGTGAGACCCTGCCTCATGAGGGAATGTGGCAAAAACACAGTAATTATGTATTTTAAGTGATATGTTCTTTAAGAATAATGTTACAAATGTACTTATGATTTCTTTCAACACATAATTTTAATAAGCCAAATGATAATGTAACAGTAAATGAAGTGCCATTTACTTTTTGACTCGCCTCTAAGGCACTGTATATCCATTTTAGTTTGTCTCTAACTATGAAGGTATCCACCTTCATTGAAAACTGTAGGCAGCGGTAAAATAATGTAGGCAATGCAATTGGTAGAAGAAAATTCTAAAATGAGAAAAAATATATCTTTTGCATTGTTTTAAAAGAATACATTTGAAAAGGAAGACGATATTTTCAGAAGACTACAATAATTTTATTCTCGATGGTGCTTTGTGTAATCATCCTCCTGCCAGTTAAACTGTAGAAGCATAGAAAAAAAAAAAAATCTTTCAACTGAACTGTAGGACCTTGAAAGAAGTTGTGACACAGAATGAAAACTGAGAGAGGAAATGAGCTTTCCAGATGGAAATCTTAGCTATCTGTTAAGAGGAAGAAAACTGGGAAGGTGGCCTGAAGATTTCTGATACCTGTAGGCTATTCTGACCCAATTATTCTGATAGTCTACTTTGAGAAGTTCTAAAACAGAGTCTTAGTCAGTATCACATAGTAAGAACCAGGGAATATGTTACAAGTATAAATGGTTACCTCAAGGGCTGAAGAGATGGCTTAGAGGTTAAGTTGCTTGCTTGCAAAGCATAAAGATCCAGGTTCAAATATCTAAGTCCCACATAGGCCAGATACACAAGGAGGCATGTGTGCCTGGAGTTCATTTGCAGTGGCTAGAGGCCCTGGTGTACCCATTCTCCTCTCTTTCTATCTTTCTCTGTCTTCCTCTTTCCCTATATTTTATATATATATATATATATATATATATATATATATATATATATATATATATGTATGTATGTATGTTACTTCAAGCACTTTTGTAGCATATTGGTTGGAATAAAAGAAAATGATCCAATTAACAGAAAACAAGAGACAATTTTGAACTACTTTTCTATTACATGATAAGAAGGAGTAATTATAAAGAATAAAAAAAAACCTTAATTATATCATGAAATATGGCTACTTTGAGATGAGGGCTGTTAAAGGCATGTGCTTGCAAATCCTAGTAGCCTGCATTCAATTCCCTAATACCCACCTAAGTCTAAATGCACAAAGCAGCACATGTATCTGAAGTTCATTTCCAGTCACAGGAGGCCCTTGAACACCCATACTTACTCTCTCGTGGTCTTATAAATAAATAAATAAAAATAAATGAATAATGACTATTTCTTCAGCATCATGCTTTGAAAATCCATAAAATGAGAGTCTAAACATTACTTATTTTAGGGAAAGACAAATAATCCAATAATTTCATTCTGATTACTTATAAATTATTATTGCTAATAACTTATGTGACATTCATAGCTATGTGCCCATTATCACCCCCGCCTATTTATCTATCTTTTTAAATTCATTATCATCGCCAGTTTCCAGAACACTCCTTTTGCTGCTTCAGTGGACTTGCAACAAGTACCTATGATAGATGTCCATTTTTCTCTTCCTTTGATATAGCTCCATCTGTGTATGAATACACAGAAATACTCATATTTTTCACATCTCTTTATCTGAAATACCTGACTGAAAGTGCTTAATGAATGGAAGGTTTACTTTGGCTCATTGTTTCAGACACTTTTGTATTTATTCTGTGAAGGACATGGCTTCAGAAAAGGGTATCTCCAGGTGGTGGGAGGTTTTCTTAAAGGAATCAGAGAAAAAGTATACAGATAGAATCAGGGCTTAGTAAGTAAAAGTCCACTGCATCTTCAAAACGAAATCACAAACCAGGGCAGAGTATTTAAAATATCAGTAGTGGCCTTAAAGTTTCAAATCATAATATGCAAACATGTGGTATGAAAGAAACTTCTAATGCTACTAAAGACAGTAGCAACTGTTTACTTTGTTTATTCTTGGCTAAACATAAGACACTATGATCTGTGAAAGGGGAGAATTTACAAGGAAAGAATGCCTAGACAAGTGATGAGAAAAAAAAATGTGAAAATTTCTCATCTGAAGGTGAATGTAGAAATTTGACAGCAGTATACTACTTACATGCACTGGACTTGTCAGTAAGGATATAAAGCATTGTGATTTGATGCACAATGGAAATATTAAGGTAAACATTTTCAGGCCTAGGAGACATTGAAGATGAAGTAGTCATTTAGATCTGTGTGCTTCTATTACTGCTATCCTGAAAATCAACTCTAAGAGATGGCAATAGACACTGTTGAGATTTCAAACTCTTCCAAGCAGAAATGCAGAGGTTTCAGAGAGCTGAACATTAATGTAGAATTATAACACATCCACCAAGGCTCAGGTAACATTATAGAAGAGGAGGTGGAAAGATTCTCAGAGCCATAGGGTTGGAAGGAGTATCTGGAAGCACTCTCCCTGACCCCTACCCAGAGACTCACTGATGCATTCATGATGCTCATTGAATACCAGTAACCCCATTGAGGAGGACCCTCAGTATTAAGAGGGCAGGAAAGAGGAGTATTAAGAGTATAACCTTGTGGAAATGTGACCAACACATGATTTGTTTATACAGTAAAGTTAATAATTAATAGAAAACAAATAAAAATAACTCATTGCGTTGTTAACTTTCTGATTGCCATGAACAAACACCTGATTGGAAGCAGTTTAAGGAAGGAAAGGTACTTATGTTCAGCTTATTTCAGAGGGTAAAGTCCATCATGGTGGCAAGAGTTGGAAACTGCCTTGTGCCAATTGCAGGCAGGAACAAAAAATAAAAAGGAAGTGAGAATAGGATATAAAACTCCAAGGTCCTGCTCCAGTGACTCATTTTTTCGAACAAACTTTCATATTGTACCAGTGTAAAGCAGCATAGTTCCTGTTAAATCTCCTTAGCAATTTCAGCTGCTTTGCTTGCTGTAGTGTTCAGAACATTAAATTTGTACACATTCCTTTTCTCAAATACTTTTTTCATCTTTGTATTTTGAAATTTGCTCTTTCATCTTATCTCTGAAGAATAGCAGTATGAAAAAATTTTTAAAAATCACAGACTCAGTGCTATTCTTCCTTGAAACTTCTTCCATAGAGCACAGTAGCTCATTTTTTTTTTTAATTTAGACATATTCAAATTCTGGGGACAGGCAGAGTACAGTCAGCTTCTTTGCTAGGATATCTTAAACTGTCTGTACCTTGGTTCCTAATAAAGTCCTTGTTTCCCTCTGAAACTTCATGAGCTGGGCCCCACTAATCATCTTTATCTTATCATCCTGGCCCTCTAAATGCACACCAGAATGACCCATTAGGCTTTACTTACAATATTGTGAACCTTCTATAGCCCAAAATTTCAAACTACCACACTTGCCCTATAAATCAATTCAAAAAGCCTACTAAAAAATTGGTCATGTTTATTGCAGCAATAGCTTTGCTTCTTGGTATCAATATCATATGCTAGTTTCTCATTGCTATGAACAAACATCTGACCAGCAACAACTTTAAGATGGAAATAGTTTAATGTAAGCTTACAGTTTAAGGGGGATGGGTTAGATTTCATCATGATGAGGATTGCATGGAGGCATAGGCATGGAGCCAGCTCATGCACTATAAAGCTTAATGAGTATTTGGCTCAATTATGATACAGTCACAAATGATTGTTTTTAAGGAAAATATAGAAATGTCATAATTATATTTTTGATCTATTTCAAAGCACTATAAAACTATAATTATGAGTCAAAATCAGATTGATGAAAAATCCTTTGATTCTATTTAGACATAAGAATCAGGGAAGCATAATTTTTTGATTGAGAAGTTCATTGTTGTTGTTCATTATCACTATGCTTGGCCTCATGAATCTTCTAAGAGGCAATGATTAGAAGTATTTCCAGAAAATTTGTAAAACAAGGGGTTTGATTTTGGTTTTAGTTAATGACATCTTCTCTTTGTTTTCATTTTAATTTTTTAAGATTTTTATTTATTTATGAGGGGAGGGTGAGAGAGAGAATGGGCATGCCAGGGAATCCAGCCACTATAAACAACTTCCAGATGCATGTACCACCACCTTGTGCATCGTTCGTGGATTCTGGGGAATTGAATTTGGGTCTTTTGCCTTTTCAGGCAAGCGTCTTCACGAGTAAGCAATTCCTCTAGCCCTTCTCTCTCTCTCTCTCTTTTTTTTTTTTTCTCAGAAATGCACATATCCATTTGCTATTTTAAGTATTGCTGAAGAGATGTGAAGCAACATCTGTTCACTCCAGATAGGATACCAATAGCAGACCAAACAAATGATTCCACTCAGATCTAGCTTGGTGTACAAGTGATCTTATTGGTGTGGTTCCATGATATAGGTGAAAGGTTTTTTAAAGGGGCACTTGGAAGTAAAATGGGTAACTCAAAGAGCTGCATCATGCAAAATCCCACCCACCCTGATTAAGCACCCAGAAATGCTGCACCCCCGTATGACTTGCAGGCAGCTTGGTTGGCTGGAGATTCTCTTTGCCCTGGAGGTTGTTACAACTTTTGTATCCTAAGGGCCTAGTAAATCTTGTGACTTCCTGAGTTTGCTAAACTTTGTAAGTATTCTTTCTGTGTCATATGAGCTTCTTGTTTCCTTCCAGGAGGGCATGTTCCAATAGCTGCACAGCACCCTTGTATAGGAGCATATAGGGTGGCCAAAGACTATATGGCCAGTGAATGTAAGGAAATGTAAGGGAAAAGGAACATTTTACCAAGCATCCCACCATCCACTGTGGATATTTCTGTGTTACTGTCTAAAAAAGATTCTAGTTGACAGAAGACATAAGTACAAAGCAATGATTTATGTGGGTATGCTATTAGATACACCTCTCCAAGCTTAGCCTCATACTTTATAACTTTCTGTATTAAATAGGACATGTTTTATGTGATAATTCCAACATGTGTATATGGTTTCTATAGCAATCCTATCATAGAACCACAGTGTGCCCCCCTCATCAGACTGTGTTTTACTGAAAAACAAATGATAAGACAAATCCCAACTTGTATTCTGAATTGCTGGTGCTTGAAAACCTGAGTATTTGGTAGTGCCAGGGATCTAGAAAACAAAATAAAACATGTGCACATAATTTTACTCATTCACTTATTTGTCCATTCAAACATTTATTGATTCATCTTTCCCTCCTAGACCAAAGTGAAGTGGACCTTCATCACCAGCTTCTACTTTCAATGTAGTAGGTACATCTGTCTTATCGACATGTATGAAATGCAATGAGCAGTAAGTCATGCACATAATTCACCTTATCAATAGTGTCTCCTTAGCAGCTGTACTAAGGGATTTTTTTTTTCTCTGTGGGTCTGTAATATGAACTTGGGTTACTTCTTTAAGATTCTCCTGTCAAGTCTTCTATCACTTTTCTTTCATGACAACCACATTTAAAGGTCTGGGAAACAAAGTCCACATAATCCTAAGATGTAATGTCAATGCTCCTTATCAGTGTGGCATTCGGATGCAATTGATTCTATAGCAGTTGGAGACAACATTCACCATTACTTCTATAAGCTTTCCACAGAAGTACATTCCACTGGAGAAATACCCATTAGATTGAGCAAAGAGGTATTATTAGTTACCTTATTCCAATATAAATTGCCATTTCCAATATAGAAGCAGATACATTAAGAGATAGAGAAAAGAATAAACGGAGTACACAGTATATGATTTGGAGATAATTAAAATGTGCTTGAGGAAAGCTGTGGATTTTAAACCATAAAAATAAATTGTTGCCTTGAATATAGATTGGCTTTATAAGCATTTTGATAGTACAATTAAGCAAAATGTTTTATTTTGGGAATTACTTTTCAGGAGAAAAAAGTAATCTTAATTTCATTTCTTGCACCTTAACAAGTTATGAATGGAGATTTAAAAAAATAACATGTGGTTTACTTTTTTATCTTTATTTATTTGAGAGAGAAAAAGAGGCAGAGTATGAAAGAAAGAGAGAATGGACATGTTTATATTCTACTATCTCACAAGGTTATAGCCCTTTCCTTTAGAATCATTTACTTTAGTATCTACAAGTATTACTTATATAAGTTCAGTCATAAAATACATATTTTAGTAGCCTGTTGTATCTAAAAGAAAATCTGTTCTTCTGTTATCAGTAACATGTTATTTCTCCCACCAATGCCACCATAATAATAGCTTGCCACTTCCTTTTCCTACTGCATGTGGAGATGAAGTGCATGATTATGATGATATGGTAGTTTAAATAGATGACCCCAATATAGTCAATGCTTTATTAGTTTAAGTTCACATCTACAGCCACCTAGCTAAAAGTGGTGTCACTGGACACATCTTAAGATATAGTAGTGGGTTTAAAATTCCAATCTAAAAATATATAAAATATACCTAACTAGAGTTTCTAAAATGTGCTGTGTGGTTTTTCTTTAGTTTTTGGCTTTCTCTCTCACCCTCTCCTTCTCTCTCCTTGGACCTGTAAAAACAGGCCAACTTCTTCTGCTAATGTGAAACTTCCCCTAGATCTGTAAGTTTCAATAAATATCCCTTTATTCATAACTGTATCTGGTCTAAAATTCAACTCAATAAGCCTACAGCTATCTACTACAGATGGTATAACTCAGAATTTAGTCTGCATTTTAGAATAATGACTTTGTAAAATATTCTTCTACCTGTCTTTTTTTGCCATTTAAAATGGAAGTTTCGCCTTTATGGATGGTTCTTGAACAGACAGCTCCACAAAACTGAATAAAGAGAGGACACTGGAGTGTTAGTTGCCACATATGGCTAATGTTCTTCTCCCTCATCCTGTCCTTCAGTACTGTCAGTTCCAACCACCTAATGGTTCATCTCTAGGGTGGCCATGGGCCTCAGGAAACTTTTCATGGGCCTCAGAAAACTCTCCTGCCTTCATAACCTCACCCACATACCAGTGTACAAAGAAAGGCTTGGCATACATCAAGAAAAACCTGTGGTCTAGGCAAGCCATGCCATCAAGACTGGCTTACATGTCTTACCTCTGAAAAGGGTATATTGGATATATTTGATAACAAAGCATGTTTACCTTGAGTTTGTGGTTGTTATGAGAGTCCTATGGTAGTAGTCATATACATAGAAGTGTGGGCAACAAATCAAAGATGACTTTACTTTTGCAAATTATTAATATATATATATATATATATATATATATATATATATATATATATATATATATATCACCAAGTTTCTAATGATACCATTTACTTGCTTAATTTGAGAGGTCATATTGGATTTTGTTCAATTATGTTATAATTTTCAAAACCATAGCTTCTAAGGCTCAGGGAAATTCAGGGAAGAGGAATAGGAATGATTGATGTAAGAACACTGGGTTATTAAATAGGATGCAGAATGCTATCTTCTATGTGCCAAACTTCTGCTACACTCAGTACTCACAGCAGAGGTGATTTCCTGCATGATACTGAGCCTGCAAATATTTAATCATAGAAAAGGAACAGATCCATGAGACCCCACACATCCTAGAATAAATAGTAGTAATGAGTGATTGCTTGCAGAGGAGGATTCATGTCCTTCAGTTGTGTGGCTTCTGGTGGTTGCCGTTTTCATGCAAATAACCTTCCACCTATGATCATGCACCCCACATTTAATTCACTGGGTCAGAAAAACCACACAAAAAACAATGTTTTATTTTTCTCATTTTCACTGGAGCTACTTTTTTCCATTTAAATTTATTGTAATATATTTTATTACAAAGAGAGAGAGAGAGAGAATGGGTGCGCCAGGGCCTTCAGCTGCTGCAAACAAACTCTAAAAGTATGTGTCCCCTTGTACATCTGGCTTCATGTGGGTCCTATAGAATCAAACCCGTGTCCTTTGGCTTTGCAAACCCCTTAACTGCTAAGCCATCCCTACAGCCCTCTTTGTTTAAAATTTTTACTTATTTTGTTTTTTGGAGGTAGGGTCTCACTGTAGCTCAGGCTGACCTGGAATTGACTATGTAGTCTGGCCTCTAAGTCACGGCGATCCTCCTACCTCTGCCTCCCAAGTGCTGGGATTAAAGGTGTGCACCACCACATCCAACTTTTTTTTTTTCCCCAAACTTTTATTAACAACTTCCATGATTATGAAAAATATTCCATGGTAATACCCTCCCTTCCCCCACTTTCCTCTTTGAAACTCCATTCCCCACCATATCTCCTCTACTTCTCAATCAGTCTCTCTTTTATTTTGATATCATGATCTTTTCCTCCTCTTATGATGGTCTTGTGTAGGTAGTGTTAGGCACTGTGAGGTCATGGATATCCAGGCCATTTTGTGTCTGGAGGGAGCAAATTGTGTGGAGTCCTACCCTTCCTTTGTCTCTTACATTCTTTCTGCCACCTCTTCCACATTAGACTCTGAGCCTTGGAAGGTGTGATAGAGATATTGCAGTACTGAGCACTGTGGTCACTTCTTTCCAACACCGTGATACCTTCTGAGTCATCCCAAGGTCACTGCCATCTGAAAAGTGAAGATTCTCTACAATGATTTTTTTTTTTTTTATGTAAAGTACAATGATGATTGAATTAGAAGTGTGGGAGGGGTAAAGGAAGAATAACTGGGAATAGTGGTATCAAATTTTATTGAATATATCCATAAAACTGTCAACAATGAAGAATTATCGTGGCAACACTCAGTTTGAAAGGGGAGGTCAGTGTACAAGAGGAGGGTACATATTTTGGATATGAAAGGAAATGAAATGAGTCAGCTAGGACTTTTCAGGAGCCTTCAGCCTTGAACTAACCACTCTGTACAGGCTGCACACCCTGCTGACTGCCCTGTGCTGTCTGCTGGTTAGCTTGTTCTAACTTCTACTATTATGTTGGGTCTGGCTATTTTGCAAGGAATTCACCTCATGGGCCATGACATTAGATGCTTGCCTATATGTATAAATTTAATGAAAGCAGAATCTATGGTTGTCTACACACCTTTGTTTATTAACTAGAAACTTTGTGTAGATGCATTATATGTTATCACCATCATTTACCTCCTCCCTGCCCCCATTCCACAGAGGACCCTCCTCAGTGGGCTGGTATTCACTGTGGGGTTATAGGTTATGAGTTGTGAGAGCAACAGTAAGCCATTTTGTGCATGTGCGTGTATAAGGGGTCAATACCTCTGGATATTCCTTCCCACCCTGTGGCTCTTACACTCTTTCCACCCCACCTTCTGCAAATTCCCTGAGCCATGGTGGGTGTGCTTTAAGACTACTTTAGTGTTGTGTTCTCTGCAGCTTCTGGAATTTCTGCTTTGGTTCATTTTGAGTATCCTCGTTGTTTGTCTCCAGTACTCTGGAACATGTTTTCAGGCTTCCTGTGGAAAAAGCACTCTTTCTCATCTCACCACTTCCTCTGGGGTTTCACCTGGCCTTAGCTGATGCAAGGCATGGCTCATCTCCTGTCAGGGAGTCAGCAATCTTTTCTATCTTGATAGATTTGGTTTGTCCTTGGTTCTTACTGCCTTCTGAAAAAGAAAAAGACTCTCCAACTGAGAGTGATATCAGGATAGGTTAAAGGGGATAAGCATTATTAACTTACAGAGATTTTCATGTGTGTAGCCTTTCTTTTGGCCACAAAGTAATAGGAACTTCTCATTGGAGACCATAATCTTGGTCTCCATAGGATTCTGACTTTGTCCCAGTTTCATGCTTGTAACATATCTACTGACTCTTAGCCTTAATTTCTTCACACGTGAAATAGAGAGATATATGCAGTCAATAAGGTTTTACAATGAATGTTATATAAAAATTATATGGGACTATAATTACTATGGTTCTGTTCTTTTACTAATATCAATACATATAAATGGCAGTGGATTGGATGATGTAATAGGTTATTCTTTGCTCACAAATTAGGCAAGCAAACTCAATCACTATGGGCTTGGATATCAACAGTACTGAATCTAGTGTGAATTATTAAGGTTATCTTTGGTTTGTCAAACTGAATGGAAAGTGTTTTATTTATTAATCTATGATGTGGTTTTATTTATTTTTTTTTGAGACAGGGAAAGAGGCAAATAGAGGAGAAGTAGAGGCACCAAGGCCTCCAGCCACTTCAAACCCCAGATGCATGTGTCACCTTGTACATCTGGCTTCCATGGGTCCTGCAGCATCAAATCTGTGTCCTTTGGCCTTACAGACAAACAACTTAACCATATTCTTATGATTGTCCTCTCTGATGCTTTCCCCCCCAACCTTTCATCCGCAACTTGCATTGTTGAATTGCATAGGCAGCTCTGTATCTGAAATTATTATATTCCTAGTTACTATTATAGTTTTCCCGATGGAAAGATGAAGCTTGATTCTAAATTCTGTGGTTATAAAAAATATTATAGAAGGAAATGCTCTTGCCTTTTTTATTTCTCTCATTTCCAGGGCTAGTTAGTTAGTACAGGAGCTAGTACAGGAAGATGAGAATTATATTTGTAGTGTAATTTATTTGATAAATAATAGTGATGTTGCAACATGTGTACTTAGGGTTCGGTATATTTTAAATACCATGTTACCATTTCTGGGAAGTTCAGACAGCCATGGAGACTAAATTAAAGCTTTCCAATTATTTGTGTATACTTAATAAAATCAAAGAAGTAACTAATGCACTGAGTAATTACTGAATGGGATTAAGCCACAGAGGAACATACTGAAGAGGATGTTTCATATGAAAGTCTAGTACATAAATAAATTCAAGGAAAATTTTCTGATTTTGGTGGTACATTATCTCTGGTATTTGACTTTATTTCTGACATGATTGTTTAAAAGATTATCTTCCAATACTGACTACATGGGGAAACATTATTTCTAAACATGGTCACTGGTTTCTTAAAATTCTCAGTATTGTCTTTTTCAATAGTATACGGTATTATATTATTTTCTGATGAAAATCATATCTCATTTCAAATCATGTTTGCTTTTGATTCTTAGAACACTAATAACACAATGGCAAGATTGGCTAAACTTACCAATATTTTCAAATGTAAAAGACAAAGATATCATATATGTGTACTTTAATAAAAAATAGAAAGGAAGTATCTTTTCTCACAAATCATTTTTTTTTTAATTTAAAGGAACTATTATACAAATCAAGGTCAGAAAAAAATAATTCAGAGAATATTTTAATAGTCTTACTTGGCATTTCATAAATATTTTTTCTAGGTACCTAATATTTGCCATAATTTTCTATTGGCATGACAAAATACTCGATTAAAACAACTTAAAGAAGAAAATTATTATGTTTATATTGCTTCAAATATTTCTATGTTTCATTTCAGTCCATAACCATTTTACCTAGTTGCTTTCAGGCCTGAGAAGAGACAGAACATAACAGCCAAAGCAGGGGAGAGAGAAGGGGAAACTGATGGGGGGAGAGAGAGAGAGAGGGAGAGAGAGAGAGAGAGAGAGGGAGGGAGGGAAGGAGGGAGGGAGGGAGGGAGGGAGGGAGGGAGGGAGGGAGGGAGGGAGGGGAAGAAAGGAGAGGAGAGGAGAGAAGGAGGCAAAGGGAGGGGAGGAGAGGTGACTGAAAAGAAGAGGGAAGGGGAGGTAAGTAGAGAAGTGAGGGATGGTAGATGAGGAAAGGAAATAGGATGGGAAAGGGAGATTGGGAGCAGGAGGAAGAAGAGAAAAAGAAGGAAACAGAGAAGTGAAGAGGAGAGCTATCCAGATGATACAAGGTATGCCCTTTCATGGAATACCTACTATGACTTATCTCCTACAATTAAATTCCAACTGCCAAGTTGCCATTATCTCTCTATAGTGTCATATAATTATGAGTTCATCATGGATTTACTAATTGATTTACTTATTGATGAGGCCAGAGCCCTCATCATGCAGTCTTCCAAAAGCTCCAACTTGAAATATTACTGTATTGTATTGGAAACCAAGCTTCCAACATGACCCACTCCACACACATTTTCCATGCTTCTGCAACCAATACCAGGTATGCAGGACACAGCCATAACATTAATTTAGGGATGAAATAAATCTTAACTTCGAAGAGTAAGTTACTTCTCAGTTAACTCCTTTCAAAATAGTTTGTATTTCTACCAGTCAGTCTTTCCTCAGGCATCCTTTCTATTGTTTTAATGTAAAGTAGTTGGGGCCATCTTCCTTCCAAATGCTAATATATTTGACAAAAGCAGCTCCAGTAATCTATAAAGCCTCTGTGCCTGCATTTTTTTTTTAATTTTTTTGTTTTATTTTTATTTGAGAGTGACAGACAGAGAGGAGGAGGAGAGAGAGAGAATGGGTGTGCCAGGGCTTCCAGCCACTGCAAAGGAACTCCAGATGCGTGCACCCCCTTGTGCATTTGGCTAACGTGGGTCCTGGGGAATCGACCCTTGAACCAGGGTCCTTAGGCTTCACAGGCAAGCACTTAACCGCTAAGCCATCTCTCCAGCCCTGTGCCTGCAATTTTAAACTTGTTTGAATTTCTTCAGTTTTAAATGTTATACCTCTGATTTATGTAACTTTAGCCCAGCATTGACCTTTATCAACCTCTCTGGACATGGGCAGCAGAACACATCCAACCTTGATGACAGTACTTCAGTTTCAGAAAAGTTCTCTACCGTTTTTCCTTACCTTTTGAAAATTCCAAAGCCAACATAATCTCTTCACTTAACATTTCTAAGTTCTCACTAGAATAGTCCATAAAATTTGGCTTACCACTTTGGAAGGCATCTTCAGCTTCAAGTACCAAGTCCATGTCCACTCCTCCAAAAAATGTTACAAAAATCCACACTCCACATGGTCAGGTTCATTGTGCAGTAACAATTCCCACTCCAGCACCAATTTCTTTTTTTACCTTCAAGTTGGATGAACTTCCACAGTTTATGGAAGGAAGGGATTTATTTGAAGCTTATGGATCCAGGGGAAGTTTCATAATGGCCAAAGAAGCTGGCTTCCTTTACCAAATCCATGCAGAGAGAAAACCAATAACAGCACCACAAGCAAGCACACCCCAGGAACCCCAAGGCAGAGCTCAAACACTCTGCATACTTTAGGATGAAATTCAGAACTGGCTCCCAGTAACACCTTATGGCTGAACCTCAGGATCCACCCACAGTGACATACAAGTCCTTTAGCCAGGGGGCTTGAGATACAAGTTACAAGCTTTAATAAACTTCTGAATCTATTGGGGGACATACATTCAAACTACCACACTCACTGTGCATTGTATTTTACATAGTTGTACACATACTTATGTGTCCACATTAGACAACTTGTTCTTATTGCATCATTTGTCCTATGGTAAATTATATGCAGATGCATATATGTATGTATATGTGTGTGTATATATACATCATGTCTGTGTTTGCATCTGCATATATATAGAAATTAACTTCATCATAGATACCATTAGGTCCTTTTTAAAATATTGATTCTTATTTTGTTAGGTGAAGTATTAAACTTTATTTATTATGTCTGGCAAAGTAGAAAAAAATCATGTTGTATGTCATGCCATCAACCTTCAGCTTATTCAGAATTCATATCAGGGCTCCATGTGAGCAGAGACTAAATCTCTAGTTTATACATCATTTGTTCAGAAAAAAACTAAAGCTTAAGTATTGGATGTGAAGTTAACTGAAAGAAAACAAAAGGAAAAAAATTAAATTTGTAATTGTTGACTCATTTGTAATATTTTTCTTATACACTGATTGTATATTGACCAGGGCTTATTGATATAAATTCAGCAAATTTAGTCCAAGAATCTATTGAATTTAGAGCTCAGTAGGAGAGATAAAAGAGAATGATATAAGCTAATATATTTGAGTAGAAAATACAGTGTGTGTATATATGTATATATATGTTACTATATGACTAAACTATTAACCATGCCACGAAATAGTAAGTGAGGTTCCTTAGAATCCAGCCATACCACCCCCAAATAATGATAATAATAATAATAATAATAATAATAATAATAATAATAATAACAACAATAATAATAATGTATAGCATTCCATATATAGGGCATGAAAATCTGGGGCAAGGTTTGCTTTCTTTGCTTGTTGAAACATAACCTTTGATAACCCAAATTTTTATTCTGTTGATTTATAGATGGCCAGGTCCTTCATTATTTGCTAGGTAACAATACTATTTGTGATGCTGATTCCTGAATCTTCTTTAATCTCTCCTGCTCATGTTTGTAATGGATCTGTTTCTACAGAAAACTTTGTCCTACATTTGGGCATAAAGCCTTCACTATTGGAATCTGTTTGAACTTTAAATGCACTATTATTTTTTATACAGTTTTGGGAACATTTGGGCATTAGGTGTAAGTATTTTGTTTATAGGAACAAAAACTTGAGTATATTTTCCTGGTCTTTAATGCAAAATACTTCACTGAGTATATTATTATTCAACATAGGGAAGAACTCTTTTGTGGCTTTTTCACTTGCACTGTGTTGTACACTCTGACAAAAAGCCTCATTTCCAAATCACAAACCTAAGGCAATCTTTATTTATATATAATTTACAACATCATCATAAGCTGTTAAAATACTTTTCACTTATTGTCTAAATGATTTTTCACTTCCTTCTACCTACAAGAAAGTTATCATTCTTATTAGTATTTTACAGATGTAGAATCTGGGGGACAGTTAGGCTAAATGACTTGTCAAACATAAGCCTTCAGAACATTGCCTTTTAAAGTCTGCTGTCTGTTTAAGCCTGCTATTTGGGGTCACTGGCATTATTCAGAAGGAACCAGGAGAATGATATAAAGGTTATTATTTGTTGTCTTCCTCTAAGTTCTTCTGAGAAAAGTGATGCTCTTCTTAGGCAACTTAATGCACATCACATTTTCCTTTTAAGCTGCAAAAATACCTCTCCTGTATCCCTTGGGCTGAAGACTGAATTTTCATTATTAATTTTGTGTTCTTCTGCTACTCATCACTTTTTTTTAGATACAGCTCAGTCATGCTCACGTAATCCATACCAATTGAAAAATTATCCCTTCTCAAATTTTCCAATTATGAATTAGATTTACTTCATTGAGATTTACACTGATATCCCTGTTTCACTGCTATCATATCACTCTCTTACTGGGACTTTCCCAGTCTAATCAGGAAGTATAATCTCCTGCATATATTATTTAAACTTACTGAATGCCTTACTTTCAAGCCTTTGCAAGCTGAGATCCACATGTGTTCAGATGCTTCCGTCATGCTGCAGAAGGTGGCTGCTTTGGAAGTGCTGAGTGGCAGAAACCCTTTAGAAAGAAAATGAAGCAGAAACAAGAATGGTCTCCAAATAGCCATGACAAAGCATAATTCATTGCAGAAAGTTTGTTATGACGTAACACAAATTTCTTTTACCTAAGTAAATATGACAAGTGAAATAAACTTCAATAACATCAATGTACAATTTATATATTTTAAATAACTCAGTTTTAGTAAAAATATTTCTACTTTTATGAAATGGTTAATGACTCAGTTGTTCAGAAATACCTTAGAATTTAGGATAAAATTTCTTTGAAACTTTCCATGGCTCTGTTCTTTCTAATAGTACTTTATTTTTAATTATTTATTGGAGGGGGGGCATATATATATATAGAGAGAGAGAATGGATGTGCCAGTGCCTCCAGCTGGTGCAGATGAACTCCATATGCATGTGCCATCTTATACATCTGGTTTATGTGGGTCCTGGGAAATCAAACCTGGGTCCTTTGGGTTTGTGTGCAAGTGCTTAATCACTAAACCATCTCTCCTGCCAGTCTATCAGTACTTTATTATGAAATGTAGATTCCTTTTGTGGGTCACAAGGTTGGGGACAACCAAGAGTTACTGTTGAAAAAGATGCACACTGAAGATTTTGTGTAACCTGCTAGTTTCTTCTCTTTTTTAAAAAATTTCTATTTTATTTTTTTACTTCTAGTTATTTATGAGAGACAAAGGGAGAGTGAGGGAGAGAGATACAATGGGTATTCCAGGGCCTCTGGCTGCTGCAATAAAATCCTGACAAATGTGCCACCCTGTGCATATGGCTTACATGGGTCCTTGGGAATGGAACCTGGATCCTTTGGCCTTGCAGACAAACACTTTATCTGCTAAGACATCTCTGCAGCCCAACCTGGGAGTTACTTGATACCAAACACTTAGAACAATAAGGGAAAGTGAATAAATATCAGTGAAGTTATCTACTGTTTAGCCTTTTATTTCTCAGTTTTGTGGTTCAATAGGTTCAAAAGGCAGCCCAGTGATGAGGTAGGCATGATAACAGGAACAAGAGCAGGGAAGTTCTCACCAAGATGCATTGTAAAAGGATTCTTTCATTTACCCACCACTATTCAGCATCACAGTGTAAGTCGCTGAGGGAGAATTGATAAAAGATAGGAAAATGGCTTTAAAACACTATCAATGTTCAAAAAGCTTTAAGCCAGTAATGTAGATTAAATATATGCACACCAATAAGCAGAAAACATGCAGGCAATATATTTACATTTCATGAAGGGGAAAGAAATTACAGGGTTACATAGGAAAAGAGGTGAATTACAGTTAGGTATGTTGAAATAAAAGGGAGGGGAAAGGAGCAATGTGAAAAACTAGGAAGTCACTTTGTTTATTGCATTCAAAGCTGAAAGAACTAAAATAAGTAAGCAGCATCTCTAAAAGAATAATTGTATACATAAAAAAGGAATAATTTTGTACATAATAGATGGAAGTTTGAGTGATTGTAGACTGGAAGTAGAAACTCAGAACTGCAAGGACATATTAACTTGCCTGTACTTTCAAGGTAAAGATTGACTCTTCAAAAACCAATGGCATGATCATAATTTGAATGGGGAGACACTCAAGACTCCATGAAAAAATCAAATCCTAGTTAATATATTAATGAATACATCATTCTGCATTTTAGCAATGCATTGGTAATTTGTGAAAAATTACAGCCCAAAACCTGAAACTGATTTGAGAACAAAATACTACTTCTAAGGCTCATGCCTCCTTTACATGTTAAAAGTGATATTTAAACATAATTATCTCATGGGGCTGGAGAGATGGCTCAGCAGTTAAGGTGCTTGCCTAAAAAGCCTAACAACTGGTTGTCATTCCATAGTACCCACTTAAAGCTAGATGCACAGTGGCACATGCATCTGGAATTCTTCCTTTGAAGTGACTGGATGCCCTGGCATGTCCATTCTCTTTCTCTCCGTCTGTCTGCTTTCTATCTCTCTATGCTTGGAAATAAATAAAAATATTAAAAAATAATTATTTCACATACTTTACTGATTAACTTCTTTCCATATCAATGAAAGATATATGTGTCCATGTATTACAATATATTACTGTTACTATGTGCATTAAAATTCTGAAAGGGTTTTTGCTACTCATGTGGCATTTTATTCTACAACTCATTCCCTGTGCTCTTACATGACAGCATGGGTTGTCACCTAGCTTAGCTGGAAAGAGTAGATAAAATTAATGAACTATATAAACCAGAGCATTTCAGGATTTTATACCTCAGTGATATTTGGTCTGTATTCCTTTCTTTCCTACTTCATATACAAGTGAAACTTATTATTCTCCCAGCACATTCAAGATTTAGTACTGAATATGGTAGTTTATTTGAAGTCATTCACCATTTTGTCAGTCTTTTCCTGGAGGGGAGGTATATATGATTTCCTTTTTATCTGTTATTTTAAAATTTCATATGTACATATATTTTATCTTGATCACGTACACTCCACATTACCTTCCCTCATTCTCTTCAGTCCCAGTTAACCCCATCTTCATCCTGCCACTTATGTGGCTATTCCACAAAGGGAATGACCCCTCTCCTTCATCATTCATTAACTACCATGAGATCCTTAGCTCCTCATGGACGACTTCCCTGTCCATGATAGACTATATACTGGCCCATCATGTGCTGGACTTGTGCAGAAAATGACATTTTTTTTCTGAGTTTCTGAGTGTAATAACCCTTTCATATATGGATATTAGAATTCTACAATCCTTTTCTCCCTACCTTCCTGCTCTTATATTCTTTCTGACCTGAGCCATAGAGCAGATGATATGTAAGTCCTGTATAAAACTGAGCACTCATCAGTCACTTATTTTTAGCACTTTGATTAGTTATGACTCTTTGCCTTAACCACCTTCCACAGTAGAAAAACAAACAAACAGGAAAGGACAGAATGAATTTGTGAATGTAAAGACATAGAGGAGGCAACTTTATAGCACATCATTTTAGCAAAATAAAAACATAGGCTTCCCCCACCTTAGAGCCCATGGTCTCCCCAGCCATGGTATTTTGACTGGTTCTCAGATCCAAGTATGAATTCTTTCTTGTGAAGCAAGCCTCCAATCCATTCTGACAGCTTTTGTTTGACCCTATGAGAGTTATTCCACCATTGCACAGGTGGACACATCTTGCCTGCTTGGTTAATATCTCAGAATGTAGGATACCCCACCGGCCAATCCTGTTCATGGCTTTTCTTCCCCAGAAGCTTGCATAGCATGTTAAAGCACTACAAAATCTAGCTATCAAGAACAAAGCTTCCAACTCACTTCAGCTTGATTTCTCTATGACCTGCAATCAAAGATGTCTGTAGAAATAAGGTCTTGCATTTTGTTTCTGATGGGCAATGAAGAACATTAGCAATACCAAATATTACTTTTGGTATATTTGGAGTTTCACTGGTCAGCAACTCACAGAGTGATACTACATCTGAAATTTTGTTTAATATCCTATTGATAATGGGAACAACAATATCCATAATTGTATGATACCTTTGTTTACTGCATTATTTTAAAATTGTATTCCTTTCTCATTGTTCTTATACAGCTAATATTTTTATTTATTTATTTTTATGAGTAACTCATTTTATTTTACTCTTTTATCATTTATTATTATTATTTTTAAAATATTTATTTATTTATTTGAGAGTGACAGAGAGAGAGAGAGAAAGAGGCAGATAGAGAGAGACAGACAATGGGCAGGCCAGGGCTTCAAGCCACTGCAAATGAACTCCAGACACGTGCGCCCCCTTGTGCATCTGGCTAACATGGGTCCTGGGGAATCGAGCCTTGAACCTGGGGTCTTTAGGCTTCCCAGGCAAGCACTTCACTGCGAAGCCATCTCTCCAGCCCGTTATTTTTAATAATAAGATGTTTTGTAGGATGCATCACATGTTGGTACTCTCTTTTCCATCATCTCTGCCCCCATTCTGTTAGGGATGATCCTCAGTGGTGTTGCAGGTATTCCCCATGGGGTTGTAATTTACATGTTGTAGGAGCAGTAGTCAGTTATTTTTGGGGGGGGAGAGAATGTCTTTGGACATGATGTCTCAACTGTGGCTCTTACAATATTTCTACCCCCTCTTCCTCAAAATTTCCTAAGCTGTGGTGGGTGAGTTTTAAGACTACTTAAGTCATGAGCTCTTAGGAGCCTCTGGAACTCTAATTTGGTAGGTGTTGAGTATCCTCAGGGTCTGTCTACTATACCCTGGTGCTGAGTAATAGTAACAACATGGAAGCAACACACATGTTTGTATCTCCATTCTTCTGTGCATTCAGCTAGGGCTTAGATGTAGTCTGAGGGATAGTTTATCTTCTCAATTCTCTCTACCTTCTGAAAAAGAACAGACTCTCCAATGGTGAGTAAAGTCCACATAGTTTAAATGGTATAAGCATTATTAACTTAGGGAAAATTTGATGTATATACCTCCTTTTTTAGCCAAAGACTAATGAGAGCTTGGCTTGGCACTAGAAAACATAATCTTTGTCTCCATAGGATTCTGATCTGGTTCTCAATTTCCGATATGGGTTCCTTTACATTGAGCAGAACTCTTAGCCAACCATAAAGCTATTGGCTACCTACTGAGGCTGTGTGCCACTGATGCACTTGCATGCATATCGTGCCAGGGTGTTTGCATCTGAGTAACTTAGACCTCTGGTTGCTAAGATTATTGTTGGCCATTTTCCCCCAGTAGCTGATGTAATACTTTCCAACACTACACGTGCTGTCTAGGGACTGGTTTTCTTCTAAATTCCAGCCAGATCTCTCTGTGCTCTGTGTCATCAGCATATGGTGTCTTCAGCAATAGGGTCTTAGCTTTTGCCTCAGGCAGGTAATAAAGTGCTTTGACAGAAAGCTTTCTTGATTTGGGTGCCTTGTAGGTCTCTCCATTCAACAGCTAAGTGAGGGTACCAACCAACCTCTAGTACTGGGAGTTATAGGTTAGAGACAGAAAAAAAAAAAATTCTTTTAAGTTTAGGCTTCATCCCACCATCACCAGAGCCCTGCTTTTTAGGTATTCCTCACTCTTTTAAAGGGTTACATCTTTTAGGCTATATGGCATCAGCTCATTTTGGATTTAATTTTGTTTGATTACCTCTGCTTCCTTTCCATTCCTCTCACCACAAACCTTTCCATCCCTCTGTGGACCTTGAGTTGGCTATCAGGTATGACAGCAACTCAAGCAAGTCTAGATTAGGAACTATAGATAAGTGATATGTAACATTTGTTTTCTTTGATTGTGTGTGCTTACTGAGTATAATTTGTAACTCTTCTGCTGGAAGAAAAAAAAAAAAATAGGAGGCATTCTCTACGGAGTGGGGAAAGACTTCCTGAACAAAACCCCAGTAGCCCAGGAAATTAAATGATCACTCAACCAATGGGATCTCTTAAAGCTAAAAAGCTTTTGCATAAACACATCCTAAACAGAGCCAATAGATTACCCAGTGAATGGGAGTTTGCCAGCAATACCTCTGACAGAAGTCTACTATCTAGAATCTACAAAGAACTTAAAAAAAAAAAAAAAAAAAAAAAAAAAACTAAACAATTAAAAAAAATCAAACAACTCTCTCCAAAACTGGGGCAGAGAACTGATTAGGAAGTTCTCAGAGGAAGAATTATAAATGGCTAACACACACTTAAGAAAATGTTCAACATCCCTAACCATTTGGGAAATGCTGATTAAAACAACCATGAGATTTCACCTTACTCAAGTAAGGATGGCAATCATTAAAAAAATCTACAGTAACAAATGTTGGCAAGGATGTGGGGAAAGGGGAGCCCTCATCCACTGTTAGTGGGAATGTAAACTTGTACAACCACTATGGAAATCAATTTTGAGATTTCTGAAGAGAATGAACATAGAGGTTCCAATAGGCCCAGTTCTTCCCTTACTGCATACTTCATACTTATCCTAAATGCTTTAAGCATCAATGCAGAGACATTTGCTCAACAATGTTTATTGTTGCTCAGTACATTATAGCTAAGAACTGGAATCCACCCAGATGCCCATCATTGAATAAATAGATAACAAAGCCATGGTACATTTACACAATGAAATTCTACTCAGCAGTAAGAAAATAATGATTCAATGAAATTTGTAGTAGAATTTTACTTTTAATAATTTTAAAAGTAGTTTGTTTTCTTATTATTTTCATATCTCCTAAATCCTAGTTAATCCTCCCACATTCCATCTCCTTCAACTCCCCACACTTATTTCTCAAACTTTGCCAACACTGTTACCTCCTTTATCTTCTAAGGCTTATTGAACACATTGTTATATCCCTAAATTTATTTATTCATTTATTTATTTATGAGATAGAGGCAGCAGGGGAGGGGGAGAGAATGGATGTTCCAGAGTCTCTGACCACTGCAAATGAACTCCACATGCATGTGCTACCTTGAGAATCTCATGTGGGTACTGTGGAATCAAATCTCAGTCCTTAGGCTTTGCAAGCATGCACCTCAACCACTAACCCATCTCTGTGGCCCCATCTGTCTTTTCATTTGGCAGTTCACTTATTTTATAATGGTGTATATTGATATGCCTTAATTGTTCTGGGAACTTATAGCACAGTAGTGCAAAAAAAATTAAAACTATTGTATATGCTAAGTGAGCAATTAGCCAATAATAAATGCAAGATCAGGGCAAACCATTGGTATAAACATGAATGAGTATATGGGAGATAGAGATTATTAATGTTTGGGTACCATTTCAAGTGTAATAAATACACACTGTAGAAATGTGTTTTGAACAAGTAACAGAATGATAAAAGTCACAACTATTATCTAAACCTGTAACTTGGTCACCTTTTTGATGCTGGGTCAAAACAGTCAGTTTAAGAGAGACCATGTTTATATTAGCTTATAAATCAAGGTGTCAGTCCATCTTGGCATGGGAGGGATGGGACAGCAGCAGGAAGCAGCTGTTCACATTTTTCTCCAGTAGAGAGGTACAAGTCCTCATGCTCCTCCAGCTCCTTCCTGCTTTCCAGTCCAGGACTTCAGCTCATAAAATGGTACAGACAAGAGTTATTGTGGTTCTACCTATTTCAATTAATCTTATCAAGGCAATCCCTCACAATACCTAGAGGCTACCTAAATCTAGATAATTCCTCATGTCATACACAGAGATTCCTTTCCTGGTTGATTTTAGATCCTTTCAAATTGACAGCCAATATAAACCATCCCACTGGTTGGAAGTAGAGTCTGAGACATTTATATAAGTAACTAATTCTTTATGACTACTTTTATACATGTATGCATTATTTAGGTACACTTACATCTGCTTATGCTAAATCATTTCAAAATGATTATAAATTTGAGAGTACCTGCCTCTATTATCTAGCCAAAACTTACAGTTGATTGCATTTTCAACCTCTGTGTTGTTTTACCATGTATATTTTAAAATATTTATTTATTTAAGAGTAAGCAAGAGTTGGGAGCTATAGAGATGATTTAGTATTAAGGTGCTTGCTTGTGATGCTAAAGAACCTAGGTTTGAGTTCCTAATATTGATATAAAGCCAGATGCTCAAAGTAGTGCATGCATACGGAGTTTATTTTTGGCCACTCCATATGCACTGATGTGCCTATTCTCACTGTGTCTGTCTGTCTCTCTCTGCCCTTGCAAATAAAAAGGAGAGAGAGATGCCAGGAATTCCAGCCACTGCAAATGAACTTCAGACACATTAGCTGCCTTCTGCATCTGGCTTATGTGAGTTCTGGGGAATTGAACCTGTGTCCTTAGACTTCAAGGGCAGGGACCTAAACTGCTAAGCCGTCTCTGCAACCCCCAAGTGCATTTTATAAGTTGGAATCTTTTACCTTAACTTACTTCCAAAGTATATACATGGAGACCTAATTCTGCATGTTAAAGATGAAACCTAACTGCCTTTCTCTTTTATGGAGAGTCTGTGCCCTGAGATAAGTCGGTGTATATGTCAGTTATTAAAATTCATCTCTGCATTATAAAAATTATAAAATATAACCATAAATAAATGTGTAAGGGATACAGTCCAGACAGAAGATGGAAAGAGGTTAACCTTAAAAGACTATGGCCAGTAAATCCCAGGCACATAATTGAGTTTTCCCCCCACCCTCAGTAAGTTATTGGCGAAGGACAACCTTACAGTCCCCCAAACAATGTAGGCCATTGTCAAAATACTTGACTACCTGCCAGACCTAAAAAGGTAAGAATCTATTGCCAAAGACACTGCAAGCTGTGGTCACAGGACATTGGGATACCATACTAGAACCGAAAGCAAAACTAGCTCCCTCCTGGCTAATCCTCATAGTGCTGGACAGCCCTGTGAGAGCCACTGGAGGACAGCATTCACCAGGTATGTGAAGAAACGGGGACTGTGCAGACTGGCAAACTAACCAGCCAATGTGCACATTGTCTCTTGACTATATGGAATGTGAAGACTAATGGTATGAAAGTAAATATATGTGCTTCTCTGTCATTTCAAACTTATAGTCTCATAACCTGCCTTGGATAATGATTACACTCATTCAGTTATCTGGAATGAATACTTCCCTATGACTTAATTTGGCCAGAAGTATGAGGACAGCACTTCAAAGAGGGGCAGAGCAAGAAGATGGGAATAACATGGTTTTCCTAAAGAACAGTTTTTCCATAGGTAGCTTGCTTATACAAAAACTCCCTTGTCCATCTTATTTAAAGCCTACTCTGTTTTGTCTATCATTGTAGAAATAGCTTATCACCCAGTATAACATTTTGTGGTTGTTATAATATAGGTCATCACAGTGTAGCACATGCTCTTGACCCTCCAGTATCTGACTTCTGAATGCTGAAACATTCTACCATGCTTGCTTAAGAATAAAAATTACATCTACTTCTCTAAACCCATCACTACAGGAATCAGAGATGTAATGGATAATATTTATTATCAACTTGACTGGATTTAGGAGTAGCATGCCTCTCTTTGTATCTAGGATGGTGTTTCCTAAAAGGACTAGAGGGAAGAGTCATACTGAATCTGAACTACAGCATTTCCTGAGCAAGTACTGGAGTTTTGTCTATTTTAATGTCCCAGTGAGTTTGACATGATAGATTGAATGAAATAGTAATGCCTTCTGAATGTCAACCTCTGGTTTCTGCATATAATATCAAACAATGCAGGGAATAGATAGGCTTAACATGGAATGACTTGACTTGTATATTTGTTTCTACATAGAAAAAATAGTTTCTCATAATATGATTTGTAGATTGTAGATCCAGAAACTGAATTACTTTAACTTGGTAAGTCAGTTGACATACTGTACATGGAAGACAAAGTCTCAGAATAGGATACTTGTAGAAAGTGGTTAAACGGAGATACTATGATGCTACAGGAAGATTAGGGAGGTTTGGTAGCATAAGATATCTCTGGGCCCAGTAAAAGGGAATCTTACAAAAAAGAGTATAAGTATCGTAACTGGACATATGTACAGCTGCCATAAATAGAGAACATAAAAGTAATTACACATTTGAGAAAATAAACTACTATGGCCAATGACATTTATAAAATTCCTAATGTGTTCAGCCATAACAAAATCACATAAACTTTAGAGAAATTACTTACTTTATGCAACCCTTTGTACATGTTATGAAACTAAATATGTTAGGTTTGTCAAATTAGTCAAATTTATGTGGATAAATGGCAGTGTATAACAGTGTCAGAATTTATACCCTCAAAATTGGGGCTCAAGGTGAGAGTTTAGCTACTGTGTGAATATAAGTGTGCAGTACTCTTGGAAAATTGAAACCGCGTCTTCACCACTAGTGTAACTTAAGATCTACTTGTCTGAAGGTAAGAGCTAAAATGTCGATGATTGATATGCTTCCCAAAAGAGGATACATGGAAGTTGGGAAGTCTTTGGCAAACAGAGTTTGTGAAAAAGGACTTAAGTATATCTAAATTTAGTATTGAAAGGTAGCCTATAGATTGGTATCTATTTTAGGAATGGGTCTTTGAACTGTCATGAAGTGTTATGAAATCATCCTGGGTCAACAAGAAAATTCACTCATTCTACTGAAAGCTGTGTTGCATTATATAATGCTGGTCTTAACAGAAGATAATAAGCACTAAGTAGTGAGTAAATTAGAAGAAAGGAGTACTGTGAGTAGAATCTTCCTTTAAAGGTTTGTGTAAAATTTTTTATAAAAGTTTTGAAATTACATAAGATATGGCTATTACACCAAAAATTTTACACACACACACACACACACACACACACACACACACGCAATGAGATATCCAGATTTTAGCATATTATACAACATGTAATATTTTATTAATTACATATAAAAATATAGGCTGGAGAAAATATATTGTCAATTTGATTTAGAAATGTATGAGAGAGAAGCAACTTGAGAACCATTGAACTATAGGATAATGAAATCATTCATGATTGTATATGGAGGAGGGATATTGGATAATACTTGTGGAATATTTCAACAATTTCTGAAGCACTTGAAGCAATTTGGAAAGGGTTACTTCTGTGAAGAACAGAAAATATTCAGAAATGATGCTAGAAATAGTCCATTAGAAATATTTGAAAATATTATAAATCGAAACATGAATTAACCCAAGGTGATTTCTGAATAAGGAAAGTTTTGAGACCTCATGAAACTATCTTCATGATATTCTCCAAAAATTTTAGGAATATGATACATATTTAAAGTCACAGGTTTTGCTGTGAATATTGTCTTACATGATTTCAGGGTAAAATACAACATGGTTTTCTAACCTTGAACTTTTCCAGAAATTGTTTGTTTTAATGAGTCATTACTAAGGAAAATAATTTATCTTTCTTTGATGATACTTCTGCATGTCCTATGTATTTGTTATCCATATATGGGAATAATTATAAATTTGGTGACATTTCTATAAAAGAAAATATTAAGAATAGTAAACAAAGTAAATGATTTTAAATATTTGCAGTAATATTCTTTTTTAGCTTGGGATTTTTTAATTCTATTTGTTCAGTATGAATATTAATCTCTTTTTAGAGTAGATTTCTTAAGTTGACTTCAGTGGCTATATTCATATAAAGAAGTGGTGATTTATACAGTGCACTATTTTGCTTCTGGTTCTAGAACAGTCATCCATATCAGTGAAGGCAAATGTGGAGAGTAAAGCTTATTTCAAGTAAGAATAGTTTGATATGACTTTTATAAGACCATCATAAGAGGAGGAAAAGATCATGACATCAAAAGTAAAAGAGAGAATGATTGAGATGGGGACAGGATATGATGGAGAATAGAATTTCAAAGGGGTAAGTGGGGGAAAGGGAGGGTATTACCATGGGATAGTTTTTTATAATCATGGAAGTTGTTAGTAAAATAATAACAAAAATAAAGAATAATTAGATCTGTTAATGGATCTCTCAACTTATTTCTGAGGAAATATTTCTCAGTTGTAAACTAGAATGGACTTTTACCAATTTATTGAAAAATCAAGTAATTGATTAATTAGGAAATCTATGTTCTCCATTAAGGGTTCTATTTTGGGGAGTTGGGTATATAGATCAGTATGTACAGTGCTTTCTGTTTAAGCATGAGGAACCAAGTTTATATCTACAGCACCCACATATAAAGCTGTACAGGATAGTGTATGTCTATAGTTCAGTATTTAAGAGGCAAAAACAAATGGATCCATAGTGGGTGTTGGCCACCTAGTCTGGCTAAGAGGTATGTCTATTGAGAAATCTTGACTCAAAAACAAGATGGAGAGAAATAGAGATATCCAACATCAAACTCTGGCCTCCACATTCAGGTGCACACATATCCATGTGACTCCCACATGTACAAGCAGACCCCCACCCCACATGTGCAAGTACGCACAGATGCACAGCAGTTTGGGGCTTCGTTTCTTCATTATGTATTCAGAAGAAGTGCATCAAGTTAACAGAGGAAGGCCTCTGTGTCTTCCAGACAACATTGCATTAGTTTGAATAAATCAGGTTAATCACTATTGGACGACATTTTTTGAAGGTTAAATATTTATCTCAGTTAATACTTGAATTATCATGAAAGTGATCTATAAATAATTAATGCAACTACCTATCCATAGAAAATGCATTCATAAATAATTATTTTAAGAAAACTAATTTTTTGTAAGTTGATATACAAAGGAATATTTTAATAAACATTGAATGTAATATTTTATTCATTATATTACAATTTTTATATTAAAATTGCCTATATATATATGTATATATATATGTATATATGTTATATATATATGTGTGTATATATATATATATATATAACACATATGTATGTATGTATGTATTCTGCTTATCCTCACTGTGAACCATGACATTCAAGAATAAGTAGGTAGAAAGGAGAGATACTTACTTTACTGTCTGGCTTCCTAATGAAAGTATTAATTCCAACTCACATCAAAAACTGCTGTACTATTTACTCAGTTATTAACTTAGGAATACTTTCTTCAACCATCTAGGTAAATTCTGGGAGGGTAAGAAAATTTCTGCATGCAACCATCTTTGTCCAGGGGAGATTTAATTTGAATGGAAAATATGTAGTCAAATATATTTATATGAATATAATTGAAACACTTGATACTCTTTAGTGTTGAAAGATTTTCTTTTAAATACTATTATAACTACCCTATGAAAATTGCCATACCAATAGGTGTAGTATTTGTAATTTACACAAACATAGACACACACACACACACACTGCTGTGTCTCCAGCGAATGTGAGAATTGCTTCTATTGAATTACAACATAGTTTTTCCATGAATGTCCTTTTTAAAAATATTTATGACTAGAACTCAAATTTTATACCATAATAATTTTATTTTATATTTATTTTGAGGAACAAGCTGTCATTCTAATACTCATAAAAACGTTGTTCTCACAGTCTACTCTTATCAGCCTCCCAAGTATTTAGATTTCAGGTATATACTACTTCAGGCTGTACCATATTCTTGATGCTTTCAGGTTTTTCAATTATCATAAAGCAAGCTATGAAATAGCATATTGCAAATTAGTATAGCCTTGGTTAAAGTTGTTTAAGCTACTGAACATATTTTAATGTTAATTTTTGCTATATCTAGTTTAGATAAAATTCCTACACTGTTTTCATAATCTATAGGTATTTCACTGTAACATTGTCAAAATAGAGCCACATAGTATGAATTAAATTTGTGTTTAATATTTGGAAAATACTAATTCATTTTCAGCCATACATACTTATCACAAAGCTGTTATTCTGATGTGTTTCAATAAAAGTAATATGACCCCTATATGAAAATTTCTTAGGTTTCACAAAAATACAGGCTCAGTTCTAGTATGTAAGACTTAACATCAGTAATAATATCATCATTTAATAATTTATTTACCTGTACATATTAACTCTACATGAGCCTCAATCTTACCATATGTAAAATGAATAGTATAATAATAGGCAGAACTATTTAGAATTTGTTCCTTGAAACTAAAAGGTTTTATATTTTTTAAATAAGAACTGGGCAAAAGCATCTAATACAAATGACATTTAGCCAGTACCAAAAAGCTATGGAATATGATCATCCATCATTTCATTTCTGCCAAACTACTGAAAATAAATGAATCCATGCACAAATGGCCATAAAGCAATGATAAATGCCTTGTGCACTTATAAGTAACAGAACAATGTTTCAGAAGTTTTCACCTATAAAGATATAAATTTATATTCCCAATTTGATATTAATACCAATTAATCCATGTGATCTTTGTCAAATAAAGGTAATATTAGATATTAGATTCTGGAGTGGTCAGTGGCCATATTGGTCGATTTTAAGGATATTACTATTTTTGAATTGGACACAACCTGAAAACTAATACCTTTAGGAGATGCTCATACTGAACTTATTTTCAAAACACTTTTAAGTATAGATTTGATATCAGAAAGTCATGAATGAAGTTTTCATTCAGACTTTTTTTTTCTTTTTTCTTTTAACTAATTAATTTATTTGAGAAAGCAAAAAGGCAGAGAGAGGAAGAAAGAGAGAGAATGGGAGAATGGGTATGTCAGGGCCTTCAGCCTCTGCAAACAAATTCCAGATACATATGCCATCTTGTTCATGTGGCTTACTTGGGTCCTGGGGAATTGAACCAAGGTTCTTTGTCTTTGCAGGCAAACGCCTTAACTGCTAAGCCATCTTTCCAGTCTGAACTTTTTCTTTATTATTATTATTAATATCATATTTTGTATGGATACATCATGTGTTGGTACTTTATTTTTCCTTATTTCTTCCCCCATTCTGTTAGGGACACTCCTCAGTGCGGCTGTAGGTATTCACCATGTGGTTGTAGTTTATGCATTTGGGAACAGAAGTCAGTTATTTTCATGGGAAGGGAATGCCTCTGGGCATTTGTCTCAACCTGTGGCTCTTACAATCTTTTCCACCCCTTCTTCTGCAAAGTTGCCTGAGCCATGGTGGGTGAGTATTAAGTCTACTTTAGTGATGAGCTCTTAGGAGCCTGTGGGTCCCTGTGTTGGTAGGTGTTGAGTATATCCACAGTCTGTCTCCTTCACCCTGGTGCTGATTTTCAGTATCAGCATGGAAACAGCTTTCATGCTTATCTCTTCAATTCCTCTGGTTTTAGCTGTGGCTTGGCTGATGTGTGAGGGGTTCTTAATAAAAATGTGTATTCAAATAAGACCATGATAAGTCTTTAATATAAGGAATGTATTAAATTATTTTAATTCTCTTTGGTTTTCCACCTACAAATTATTGTCATGCCAAAGTTACTGAATATCAATTATACATATAGCAATCTACATTGGCTGGAATTTCTTTTTATAAAAAATGACAAGTTAGAACATATGTATATATAAATTGAAAGTTTTAAAAAAATGAATTTATGATTGAAGAAGTAAGTTTGATTATGGCAAATTGTGGTTTTCTCAGCTCATTTTGTTCCTTTCTTTAGTGGTGGCTATAAAGTATATTTTTCTATTGACAGGTCTTGTAAATATGCCTTTATCAAACTAATGAATTTTTGACATTGTGACAAACTTTTTATATTATGAATAATCAGCTTACTATTTGTTTACTTATGTTGTTGATAAGTTAGAAAACTAAAAATATCATACTGATTTCTGAGATTCTTCTATGTTGTAATGTTTGGTATATATTTTTTCTTCTAAATTAAGAATTTTTTTTCCCATTAAGATTTCAGTTAAAGGTCATCTCCAACTTCATGGTGGTTAAGAAAAAAAATTATCTAATGTGACTGTGCTATCACATAACCTTAGAGTTGGAATATCCTCAGAGATCAATCTAGTTTTAATCTCCAATTTTATGTTAGAAAATGAAGTCTGAGAGAATGAGTCGCTGAAGATCAAAAAGATAATTAGTAGAATAACTAGGGTCCAGAATGGGAGTATCAGATAGTTGCCCTTAATAAGGGCTATTTAAACCAAAACCAAAGTAGTTGCTTCAATTTTCTTTGAGCAATAGCAACACACAGTGGCCAAAACATAGCCATTATAGCATGAATGCCAGCACTAAACTCACCTCTTTCATGTATTAACTTTATAAAATTTATTTTTTTCATATCTAAATATCTAATTTCAGAAATATAAGTGGTTATTGGTTACTTCAGAAACCTGCTGTGGGTAGTAGATGGGCTAATAAGTAAAAAGCTTTATAAATGCCTCACATAGATTGATACAGTATGGTAGGATGAATTATTTTAAAGCTGCATTTATTTTTCTTTTCCAGTGTTATTTATGAGTCCCAGAGTGCATTTGGGAAATATAGAAAGTTATGTGGGTATTTTATTTCATTCCTATACTTTCAGCATCATACTGTGAGTTCTAGGTCAGCATGAACTACTCAGTTATTCCCAGGTAATCCTAGACCATAGAATGAAATACTGCCCAAAAAACTAAATCAAGGACTGGAGAGATGATTCAGCATTTAAGTGTTCTTCCTGTGAAAATATGGGGTTTGAGATGTCCTGAAACTGCCAGAATTTGAATCTAGAAATTACACAAACAACTGGGTATGGCCATGCTCAGCTGTAACACTGGAGACATAAGAGTTATTGGAGACTGTGAAAATAGTTCCTGAATTAGAAAGAGACTCCAGTTACAAACAAGACTGGAGTCAAGAGAGCATGAGCTGGACACCTAACATCTAACTCTAGCCACCAACAGGGAGGGTATTCATCACCATAGCTCAGTGAATAGTGCAAAACAACACATGTGCACACACACACATACACACATACACACACACCACATTACACAAAATGTGATAAAAAGCTAAACCAAAAAAATAAAATAAACAAAACAATAATTAATGAACTATAATCCTCAAAAGTCTTCATTATACATTCCCAGATTGTCTTAATTTTCATCTGTCATTTCATTTATGTTTCAATTTTTATTTGCATCCTGTTGTTGTATTTTACAGAATTTACATAGAAATCAGATTCTTGGCAACATGGAAATCTAGTTAAATTATACTTTACAAAAAAAGCAACTAAAATACTTCATACAACTTAAAGATATTTGTGCATAGATGAGCTTTCAAGAAAATAAGAAATTCAACAACTCATGTGAATTCAGGGACTAAGCCATAGGACAACCAAGAGCAGTTCATTAATGCCAAGAATGCCACTTAGTCTGGGAATATCTATTAATAAAACTGGTGTAGAATGTATTTGTTTATTCAGTGGTGATAACAGATAATTTAAAATTTTTCATACTTAATCTTTTATTGTCAAATATCAGGTATAAGTTATGGGAACCAAAGATCCTGGGACACTGTGTAATCTGATTTTAGCCTGTAAACAATTGAATATAGAAAAAGTTTTTTATCAAGGGTAAATAATGACACCCCTCATATATGCCCAAGTAAACCAACAGAAGAGAGAGCCCAGAGTGACTAGAGAGGATGTATAATATAATGATTCACAGTCTTGGAAGACACTGGTAGAAACAGAGCCCAGCAATGCTATTTTTATGGTGCAGAGAATGGAAATCAGGGTAAACTCAAAATGTAACCGCAGTCAATAGCATTTCCAAAGTATTATAAGATTATGTAACACTTTTCTTGAATGGTTTATCATTTAGCTTAGATTTTGATGATTCCCCATAATGATCAAGTAATATAAGAACAGTAGTTTAACAAAATAATAAAATATGCAAGAATTCAAGGGATCATGGATAAAGAATCATGGGAAAATTTAAAAGCCAAATTAATGGAGCTCCAAAACCAATGACACCTTGTGCATCTGGCTTACTTGGGTCCTGGGGAAGCAAACCTGGGTCCTTTAGCTTTGCAGGCTTGCATCTTAACCAATAAGCCATCCCTCCAACCCTTTTCTATGTTTCATTAGAGATATTTAATTAGCATTTTTTTAAAATTAAATATTAAAGTACATCAAAATGGCAGTGCTTGCTAATTATAATAAATGCTCAAAATGTGTATAACATTGGAGTGGTAATAATTTTACCCTCCCTCTGTGGATCAGTACAGATTTATGAAATAGGAAAAATATTTGTTATTTGTAAATAGTAATTCATCAAACATTGGGGAAATTTATTTTATAAGTCCTAAGGAAAAGTTGGTTTTATACCCTTCAATAAGCAAACTTTATGGGTGTCAGAATCTGGAGACCTGGTATACTCTAATCTCTAGAGACATTCACTAATATTAGTGTTCTGTGAGATGCTCCAACTTCATATATTTAGTACACATAATTATTTCCATGCTTCACAGTACATTTGTTCATGTATATATATATGAATATAACTATGGAATCACTTCAAAATGTTTCCCATGTAACACCCACCAGTTATTCAATTAAGCACTAGCATTTTCCAGGAAGGTGTTGGAGCAAAGGGGAAGGAGGTGGAAATCGAACTGGATATAATATACTTCTTGCTGTCAGTCACAATTTCTTGTCTGTAAATACCCAGGAAACCTGCCATGGGTTTTTAATGATTTACGAAGAAGGTGATGAAAAGAAAAAGGTATAAACCTTATAGTGTATATTTGGGGAAAGGTATTCTAGACATATATAAGTATTTGAGATTTAGATTTTAGTAACAGTATCAGATCATTAGAATTTGAAGCTCATCTTTTAAAAAGTGTATATTCTATTGTACTTCTTCTTCACATTGAAGAGCATGGTGAATGAGTAAAAATACTGATGTCTTGTGGCAAGAGGCATTACACTGCCTGTTATCCCAGTATTTCCAAACTTTGAGTGTAATGCTGGTAGCAATCCATTGTAAAGTATTCTTAAAATCATTCCCATGCTCGGGAGATTGTAACATGGTGATAAAATGCTGTTTCATTTGTGTTGGAAACATTTTCAAATGTTTAATGTTATCCTAGTTCATGCTGTGAAATCTTGGGTCTAGACATCTGTCATTTTATAGATTATAGCTATAAGGAAATTACTGCTCAAGATAGTTAGCCATTTCCTACTGCTCTGCTTACATGTGTTTTCAATGAGCAGAACATTTAAAAAGGGTGACCCTGATGCTTATATTACTCATTTTTCCATTTTGCAGTAATTTCTCTCAATATCCTGTTGCTCACATAATGAATTACTCAGATTCTGAAGCTTAACATCTTGCCTCAACTTTCACTTGAAACCTAGCTTTAATTTTCTTTGAAGAATGTTTTGCTTTTCTTTCTTCATGTTTTGACCTATGAAATGTGACACTGCAAATACTGCTTGTGTGTCATTTTCTTAGAAAACTTCACCTGTAGCAAAGCATTCCTTAGCCTGATGTGTTGGTTTGATTTCCCTCTTGGTTTCTTCCAAAATATTTTATGCTCAATTACTGAAACTGTTTTCTAATACTGTAGTCAACACAGGTCTTGGTTTTAACACACTAAGCTTTTCATTTCTTTCTTTCTTTTTTTTTTTTTTTTCTTCATTTTTCAAGCTAGGGTCTCACTGTAGCCCAGGCTGACCTGGAACTCACTATGGAGTTTCAGAGTGACCTTGAACTCGTGGCAATCCTCCTACCTCTGCCTCCTGAGTCCTGGGATTAAAGGTGTGCACCACCATGCACAGCTAAACCTTTAATTTCTTAAGAGAAAGAAAATTGTGTTACTCAAAACCAAAAGTAAATATTTATGCCACTAATACTTAGGTAGTTTTTCTAAGGAGCATATTATTCTTAATAGATTTCAGCATTAAAAAGAATGATATGGAAATAACACATTGCATAGGATATGAAAAAATAAGAAGTAATGTTATCTATCTTTACTAAATTATGCTACCTGTATTACAATCAAAGGGAATTAACGTGTGTGAAATTAAAGTCTTCTATGCAATGTAATTGCAAACTGAAACAAGCTTCAAAAATTCTTTTCATATATTCTGTCATATCCTGGTTAAGTAAGATAATATGTTTATCTCCTGCTTTTCACAAGTTTCTTTCTTTTTGAAGTCAAGAGTTCCTGTACAGTACTCCAATCTTTAATTTTACAAGTTTGAAATATATCTAGAATTTATTAAAATGAAACTGATTTTGGTAGGAAAGAAAATATTTAAAACTATTTAAATATTTTAAAAATTTAAAAAATAGATCTGTCATGCATAAATTCAACAGCAGTAAGAAAAGTAAAAGCAAGCCCATGTTTGGAATAACTGGTGGTCAAGCATTTATTGATAATGTAACAGAATGCAAAGGATTAAATGTTGGTTGGTTGAGCTATACAATTACTTGAGATTTCAACAACACACTTGATTTTCTCAACCAGTATGGATGAATTTTGCAATTGACATCATATTTTTTTTCTCATTAGACATTCGGTGATTGTTACAAAAAAGTATCACTATTGCCTTCAATATTATAATTTTTGTTCAAAACAATTTTTAAATTTAAATTATGGGTGAAAAATTCTACTCATACCTACCCACTTTATTTTGTTCTCCATCTATATTTAACTTTTCCTGTTAAAGTTAATAAAAAATATATTTTGTTAGGAATTTTTTAAAAAGTGATGTGAAGTTTAATAATTAAGTACCAAATTTTTGCATTTACCCTTATATTTATAAATAATCTATTATTATATTTTCTCCTAGCTGCAATAGAAAATGTTAACAAATGAGCACTTTAAATGCCTATCTTCAAAACTTTTGAAAGTCATTAGATATGTAATATTTTGTGCATAGTATTTTCCTGCCTCCCAACTCCTGTGAATTTGCATAATCATTCACAAATATGCCTTGATATCTAATAGGCTGAAAACTCCTAATTAAGTAGTTATTAAAAGTAATGAGGGCTGGAGAGATGGTTTAGCAGTTAAGCGCTTGCCTGTGAAGCCTAAGGACCCCGGTTCAAGGCTCGATTCTCCAGGACGCACGTTAGCCAGATGCACGAGGGGGCGCACGCGTCTGGAGTTTGTTTGCAGTGGCTGGAGGCCCTGGCGCGCCCATTCTCTCTGTCTACCTGCCTATTTCTGTATCTCTCTCTCTCTCTCTCTCTCAAGTAAATAAATAAAAAAATAAAATATTTAAAAAAAAGTAATGAATGTTTTTGTTATATATAAGATGTGTGTCTTTCACATTAAGTATTTCAAATATTTTTCATGTATACAATATTGAATAATGATTTCAGTTTGAAGACTTTGTACTTTAAAGCATCAATGTAATCCTAAAATGTCTATCATTGTTGGTATGTATAGTTGCTATTTGGGACAGGTTATTATCCTAGACAGCTAAAAAAAATACTTATTTGTGCTTTAGACTTCTAAATAAATAATTTATAATGGGGAATGTATAAATCATTTTACCCTTGCTTCCTTTAAAATTGAGATTTTTTAAAAAATAAATATTTTATTTATATATTTTTTATTCATTAGACAGAGAGAGAGAGAGAGAGAAAGAGAATGGCCACACCAGCACCTCTAGCCTCTGCAAACAAACTCCATATGCATTCACCACCATGTGCATTTGCCTTATGTGGAACCTGGAGAATCAAACATGAGTCTTTAGGTTATATAGGCAAGGACCTTAAATGCTAAGTCATCTCTCCAGCCCTAGATATTTATTTTTATTTTGTCTACAATTTTTAACTTATTCTTTTCTCAGGAATTCAATACTATGGCCACACATCATACACTCAAATAATTAATGTAATGAGTAGATTTGGATAATTAGCTTTTAATGACAATGAGAACACATCGTACCAAAACTTACGGGACCCAATGAAGGCAGTTCTCAGGGGAAAGTTCATAGCACTCAATGCCTTCATGTAAAAGACAGAGAGATCCCACTGCCATATGACAAAAGACATTTAGAATTTAGTCTGATCCATCTCCTACAGCAGAAGTCATGCACTCTAATGCAGTGACAAAGATGGACAGGAACTGAGAGGGACATGAGTTTGTGTCACTTGGGAAATTCTCATCCTCCCAAGCTAACCAATTTAAACTTTTTTTCCCCCTCGGTATCTTCATAGAAATTCATGTGCAATTTGGGGACTTAGCCACTAAAGGTAAAAGTGATGCCTGTTCAAACACAGGGAAGGCATATGTGGGAAATATAAATGTCATATGTAGGGGACATGAACGAAAGTGGAAGCTGAGAAGGAAGAAATGACTTCATTATTTTGTACAACAGAAAAGTTCATGTTAAACTACATGTAATAATAACACTTCAAGTAATAAATACCCCAATTCCATAATCTCTGTATCTTTATGCCTTCTCTCTCTCTTCTGTTTTCTACTTTTTTCAACTTATCATTATGTTTTAAGCAGATTTACTTATTTGAGAGTGAAGGAAAGAAAGAGGCAATGAGAGAGAGAAAGAGAGAGGGAGAGAGAGAGAGAGAGAGAGAGAGAGAGAGAGAGAGAGAGAGAGAGAGAGAGAGGGAGAGAGATTGGGCACATCGGTGCCTCTAGCCACTGCAAATGAACTCTAAAGGCATGTGCCACCTTGTGCGTCTGGCTTATGTGGGCCCTAGGGAATTGAGTCAGGGTCATCAGGCTTCATAGGCAAACAATTTAACCAACAAACCATCGCTCTAGTCATGATCATTATTTTTCAAGTGATGAAAAATGACAGAACTTATTTTATGACTCAAAAAAAAGTCACTTAAGTATCAGTAGTAAAGCTTGTATTATGTTTATCTTCTACTTTGATGTTTTAGGTGTATTGAATAATCATTATTGTGCATAGCTTCTGACTAACTAAATGTCTTTTAATTTTTTTTAAATATCATAATATGCATAGATTAAAATCCATGCATGAAAATTGTATTTATTAAATACATTACAAGGTATGTTCTTTAACTATGTTCTGAAATGATGAACTCTACTGAGGTGAGCTAGATAAGTACAAGTCTATCTCACATCTCTCTGATTTCACCATCATCTATGTTTTTATAGAGCACAAGGAAGACTTATGTTTTATTCATTCACTACAAATTTTTAATTTGCATTTTTAATATTTTCCAAAGTGACATAGCAGAAATATGGAAGAGCTGAACATTGCAATTTTATTGTTCCTAGGGTGCCCTTAAAATTCCCAGAGACATCTTCCACAAAGTACTGCATTTGCTGAACATTCTAGCTTATTGGCACACACGCCCTTTTGCACTTCAAAAATTCATGTTTTATTCAGGTACAACCAAGATACCTCCTTACGATACTATAAAAATATAGAGGAAAGTCTAGAAATACATACACAGGAAGAAATACTCAAACGTTTCTAATACTGAATAACCGTCTAAACCATTATCTGGATAAACACCAATTTATGAAGTTCAGGCTACATGAAAGGAAAATAGTCAAATTTATGCATGGGCCAAAAACACTCATGCATCGTTGATATGACGGAGGAGCTTTAGGGTACAAGAAAAATATCTTAGAGAATAGTGGAAACAGAAAAGGATGAGCCAACCAAACATTTTTTTTTCCCAGACATTCATAATCAAGACAGACACGAGTGATCTAGCACTGCAGCATAAGCACTATCTAAAATTGAATTTTAGTTCATATGCATGCCTGCAGAAAGACATGGAGAGATTTCAGTCATTCAGGGAGTTAGACTAAGTGTTGGCAGCTGCAGTAAAGAAGCTGTCCTCACACTGAGAGCCGCATTTCCAGGTCTCATTCCAGCCCACAGTCACTCTGCCACGTCAGAGGGCCAGTTCCTGGAAATTGATATGATAAGGGATATGAGTGAGAATGCCCAGTTATTTTGAACTGTTGTGCTTGGTTGTTGTCTGGGAGGAAATTTCCAGACAAATAGAGGCAGTGGTAAAAATCATCAGGCATAACATACTTAGCATTTCTTATCTAGAAGTAAGAAAGATTTCAGCAAGCCTCATGTGGTTGACTGTCTCTTTGGTTTCTAATTATCCTGGTTAAAGGAAAGGAGCTACTTTGTTGAAGTCCCCTTGAGATAAATGCTGCTTCTCAGTTGACCTCACACACCACAGGTTTGTTAATTGGATATACTCCTCTTTTGTCCCCCTCCAGTCATTTTATTTCTTATTTGTCCTTCAATCAAATATAGAAACATATTTGCCTGTCATTTCCAATAAATTTATTAAAATGATACTAGATATTCTGTCGAGATATCATTTGGCTTTGGAGTTTGGAGTTTGTGAGTTTCTGCTGTTTTAACTCTACTACAGTTTTTTTAAATGCCTGTACAAATTAGCATATATATAATTATAATATATATAATTTATTTATATAATATATATAATTTATTTGAGAATGACAGACACAGAGAGAAAGACAGATAGAGGGAGAGAGAGAATGGGTGCTCCAGGGCTTCCAGCCTCTGCAAGTGAACTCCAGATGCATGTGCCCCCTTGTGCATCTGGCTAACGTGGGACCTGGGGAACCGAGCCTTGAACTGGGGTCCTTAGGCTTCACAGGCAAGCGTTTAACCGCTAAGCCATCTCTCCAGCCCAAATTAGTATATATTTTAAGAAAAATAAAGACTTTAAAATATATGCTTCTCACTTGTAAAAAAATTATTACCAAAGTTGAGATGATTTTAACATATTTTATCTACTGAGAAAATAAAACTCTTCAATAAAAGTAACATTTTGGAACCATTTTCAATCAGCTAAAAAGATCTTTTATAGCCATAACCAGAAGTACATAATGTTGCTGCCAGTAATTCCCTAAAAATCATTCTCATGTTGAGTCAACACTATTTTGCATTAGTTTCTGTAATGTGACCACTAAATTTTCAATAATATATTTACATACAAAGTTTATACAAGTAACATAATAGAGTAGTTTATGGGTGACTCTTATTTTTGAACAAATGGTTTGATAAGAATAAATTAATGATTGAAGAATGATACTGAAACCTGATGTCTGAAAGACCTTGGGTGTGTTGTACTAACTGTCTCTTACATCTCTTTTCTCATGTATTATAAAAGTAACTATCTTCAGGATGTTTGCATATTTGATGTTTTATAAAATGAATAATCCTAATTTGAATATTAGATCCCTAGAGTTTGTGAGCCTGCCGGCTTCTGGGAGAATTACTATTTCACTGGATATCATGAATCACCCGCTGCCATTGCTCAGTGGCAGGGATCCAGGGCAGCACTCTGAGGGCTGCTCTGTTCATCGCTGTCTCTGGAAGACATAGTGTGGAAGCCTTTTTGGCTCCTCTGCAAAAGTACGTAACTGCTGCTCAAGTGTGTGTCATCAGCAAGTTTAATGTCAGAGAATATTCACGAAAGATCTCCTATGACCTTAAGATATTTCATGGATTATCCAAGTATTATGCTTTTTGTAAGTTACAGGGCTTTGAAAAATAAATAAAAAACAAAGTAAAATAAAAAAGGGAAGAAAAGAAAACACAAAATCAAAAGTGCAAGGGTCCTTGCACTTGGGATCCCTTTAATCCCCACCCCCAACTACAACTCTCCATTTCCCATGGTTATATTTCACTGTCATGTCATGTTAGTTGCTACTGTGGGAAAGAGAAAGTCCTTGCCCTCTGAGTCCTTAAATTATTCAGTTGTACTTGCTAGTGGTTTTCATTTTGTAAGGCTTCAGAATTCTGTGAAATGGTGACATGTCAAAGGTTGTATTATTGGTTGATAATGCAGCTTTGTGAAGTGTGTGAGTTCAGCTTGCAGTCTCCCTGCCAACATGGAGTGCTCACAGGACAGGTGCAAATTTAACTTCACACATCACAGTGGAACAAACCTAACCTGAATATTACCTAGCTATCTTAAGTTTTCACTTTTCTTGCTATGTATTTTCCTATCACTTCTTGAGAATCAAATAAAAGAAGATGATTTAAAAAAAAAAGAATAAGAGAAATTTGAAAAACGTTTCATGGTTTCTCAGTTCTTGAACACATGTTTTAAAATACAGCCTGATTATAATAACCAACATAAAATTAGAAATGAAACACAATTTTCACACATATAATCTTTAATGTTACAGAAAATTATCACTCTGATTTTTCTTGTACAGTGGTTTTAAATAAATAACTTTAAAAATGTTCATTTGGGTAACAAAAATGCAAGCACCTGAAATAAAATGTGGACATCTAAATAGTTTTAATTTCACATATGCTGCTTCTTAAGTTGACATCTGAATTCATCTTTCATTTAAGAATTAAGCTGTGATGTTTAAAAAGGTTTACTCAGATAAATAAAAACATGAAGAGGAGATGTGGTGAGAAGTATACAGAAACAGTTAAGTAAAAGTTTGGTTTTATGAAGAAAGAACAATATCTTTTTTGGTTTTAATATAATACTATAATTATCTTTTTGTTTTAATGTGTTTACTAAACTGGCAGTTGTGTTATAACTGTAGTTGCACAAGTATAGAAGATTAGAAAACCAATGTGAGAGAACTTTTGATTATATGTGTTTAAGAGAGTGTGCATTTCTATTATGAAAGATAATTAGCCATTTAGACTTATTTATTCTTTTGAATTAATGGGTATTTTCCAATTCTAGAAATATCTTTAAATCTTAATGGTAGTCAATACTTACCCTTTTTTACTTACAAAACTGTGATTAAATAATTACTTTGATATTCCTGATTATATGTCTCTTAATTCTTTGTTTCTACTTTTTTATATTTTCTCACAATATATGGATTCTTGAATTATATATATTAGGTACAGTTTAATCTATTGTTTAGCCTACTGATTTAATTTCAAGTATATATTTCATTAGTAGTTCTGCTTTCATTCATATATACATTCTTCTTTTAATCATACTATATGTGTGTGTGTGTGTGTGTGTGTGTGTGTGTATACACACACATATATATGTATATACTTCCATATATGTCCATATATGTATATATTTACTCTCTATGCTCTAAACTTATTTCTTCTAAAATGTCTAGTTCATATTTTCTGTCTTTCATTTCATTTAATTTTCACTGAGTGCATTTTCCATATGTAGTTGGTGGTATATTTGTTGCTATTCTTTAAAAAAAAAACTTTATTTTTTATTTATTTCATTGGTTTGAAAGAGAAAGAGGGAGAGAGAGAGAGAGAGAGAGAGAGAGAGAGAGAGAGAGAGAGAGAGAGGGAATTTGTGCATCAGGGCCTTTAGCCACTGCAAAGAAACTTCACATGCATGAACCACCATGTGCATCTGGCTTACATTGGTCCTAGGAACTTGAACCTGAGTCCCTTGGCTTTGCAGGCGAGAGCCTTAACCACTAAGCCATGTCTCCACCCCTGTTGCTGTTCTTTATTGCTGTTGTCAGTATTCTGACAGTGCCAATGAAACTTAAGCTCTTTAAACTAGTTTCTTAACATGCTATACTTTTTTTTTTTTTTTCCTGGAACACTGAAAGTAGAAAACATAGAGCCTTTTATACCAGGTGTGCCAGGTATGTTCTAGCTTAAGTTTTTGAATTTTCAGAGAAGATTTTATTTGCTTTATGTCAGAGATTGATGGTAGGTATCAGTGTCCTAAGTGTAAGGTTCCACAAAACACACAGACAATTCACTGGTATACCATATATCTTTAAAATAAAAGTAAATACCATGTGTATCAGTTACTTTCTCCCTGGTGTGACAAAATACCAGTCAGAAGCAGTTTAAGGAAGGAAAATGTTTATTTTTGGATTATAGTTTCAAGGGGAATCTGGAAAATCTCTCACAGACATAACCAGAGAATATTTTCCACCATGTATGCATGTAAATCTGTAAACCTTTTCTTCAGTACATATCCCTTGGCTTGATTAAATTTCATATCACTTAATCTACATAGCCTTACTTTCTTGAAAATAAATGCAAATGTTTTAAATAATATTTAACATTTATATTTTATTGGGACAATAAATGGATTGTTTTGGTAGAGAAAGGAAAACAGATAGGCCAAAGACATTAAAGTCCTGTTATCTCAGTCGGGCCCATGCAGCTGGGATGAACCACCAAATCAAACACCATTATGAGAGGAAGGGATTTATTGAAGTTTACAGATCCAGGAGAAGTTCCATAATGGCAGAAGTAGCAGGCCCACTTTATCAGGACCAAAAAGAGAGAAATATCAGCACCATAAGCAAGCACCACGCCAGGAGCCCCAGGCAGAGCTCTAGCACTCTGCATATCTTTCACTGGAATTTACCTAACCCCAAACTGACCCTCACCCAAAGATACCTTGGTGATGGACCGTAGGCTCCACCCACAGTGACATCAAGTTACAAGCTTGAATAAAATTCCTCAATCAAACTACCACACCCATAGACCTTGCAAACCATGTATCTAACTTGTGTCTTTTGTAGAAAGAATTTACACTCAGAATCTGGTTTTCAACAGAGATACAATATCTTATTCCATCCTGAGTAGCAAACATTGAATAATGATGGTGAAAATTCTTCCTTTCTACCATATGCTACCATTTTACCCAAATTTGTTCAAATGTTCATGTTTTCAAGAGACTCGAATATGGTAATTTCGTTGTTATAATTCTAGATAGGCTGGTATGAAGGAAATAGGAGTTCTTATAATCAAGTAAGCTCAAATCAAAAATGTAGGAATTGTACAAATGGTCTTTATCTCTAAGCAAACCAAACCTTGGATCAAAATTCCCAAAAGTTTTATATATGTTATGATTTATGAACATGTATACTCATAGAATTTTACTTTGATACCTATTATGACATTTTCTTTTCTTCTTCATATTTTATAATTTGTTTATTTATTTATATTTATCTTGTGTTGATGGAGTTTAATTCCAAGTCTTCCCAAAAGTAAGCATATGGCCAACTAAACTACTTATCCAGGTCATATCATATTATTTGTATATTTCTTGCCATTTGACTAATTTTATACTTATTTTAACTTTTTTAAAAGTATGTGCACTAGATAGTTGATTTCTATCAAAGATACTTTAGACGGCTGTGGAGATGGCTCACTGGATGAACTGTTTGCTATATGTGCATGATTTCAGATCCTCAGAATTCACAGACATCTCAGTGTGCCTACAGCAAGATGAGTGGTGGAGACAGGAGAATCCCTGAAAGCTCACAGGTCAGGATACCTGGCTAGTTCAGTAGTAAACAGCAAGAGACAATCCTCAATCAAAGAGGTAGATGAAGGCTGACATTTGAAGTTGTCCTCTGACATCTTCATGTGATCTATGGCATGCTAACCCCCCCAACATGCTTATACATTCACATGCACTCACACAATCATACTATACAATATAAAGCCTCAGAGTCTTATTATTCTTCTCATTTTAGTGTTTACAACTCTCAGTGTATAGAAGACTCAGAGCACAACCTCTAATCCAGGAGACCAAGATTTGGTTGCCCTTGCTTCTGCCTCCTGACCATGAGACAGGCTGAGTGTACCATTAGAACCTCAAGTCCTTTATTTGTGAAATAAGGTCAAAGCTAGTGCTTTTAAGAAGCACAAGAACTGGCATATGGAATATCTAGCTACTTGCCCAATACCATTTATGAATTCAAATGATTCCACAATGAATTGCAAAGATTTTAAGCTATAACTACACTCTGCAGCATTTGGCAAAATATTGTATAGTTCCTACAAATACAGGCATACAGCAAAGGAAAATAAAATACCATGATATTATGTAAAGATATAGAAGGAAATTTAGAATATCTGGCAGGGATACTTATGAAGTATTCCTGAACATTATTTTTAGATTCAAAAACCCTAATAACCTGTCTTTGATACAGATGAAATTCTTATGTGATATTGTCAACATTTTACTTTTATTCTTTCAGTTTTCAAAATAAATATCTATTTTACAACCATATTTAAAAACTAATTTCTGAGCCAGGCATGGTGGCTCATACCTTTAATACTAGTACTTGAGAGGCAGAGGTAGGAGGATCTCAGTGAGTTCAAGGCCACTCTGAAACTACATAATGAATTCCTAGTCAGCCTGGGGTAGAGTAAGAATCTACCTCAAACACACACACACACACACAGAAACTAAAACAAAATAAAATCATTTATTTATATTTAAATATATCTATCATTTTATTTAGGACAATTAACATCATGCCAATCATATTTAATAATTCAGTCTTATTTATTCAACTTTCATACTCCAGCTAACTTTTTATGGATCCAGTAATAGTGTCTTATGATTATATCTTCAACGTGTAAAAGAGGCAGACTGGAAACTCTTCTCTCATAATATTTTAGGAATCATTTTTATTTAAGATGACTCAGTAATGAGTGTTTTCACAAAATATTTTGTGTTACATGTTTAAAGTGGAATTATTATTATTATTAGTGCTTAAATTAAAAATATATAGAAGATAGATTTTATTTTTCAAAGAAAATAATTTTTAAAGTAATGTATTTATCATATGCATTATATCATATTTGTGATATATACATTATTTATCTATATAGATAGGTTAATTTTTATGTATAAATGCTTTGGTCTATAATATAAAAATTTTGTCTTAATATAAAAATATTAAGGTCAATAGTATTGGTTAAAATTTGTGTGGTTTTGCTTGAGTGATTTTGATAATTGTCAGCTATTGAAATAGTTCAGTAATCATATCACAAACTTGAATCAATTGATCTAGTTTTCAGCAATTTGCCACTGTGTCCTGATATTTCAAGTTATCAGTTTATTATCTCTGAAGTTACTTCTCCTTCTATAGAAAGTGGTAAAAGTTACACATAATTATTATGACACTGTCACATAAATGCTGAAATGAGATGCTATCCAGAACCTGCCGAGAGCACAATACTAAAGTAGACTTAAAACACACCTGCCACTGTTCAGGAAGTTTTGCATAAGAGGGGGTAGAAAGACTGAGAAACACAAGTGAAAGGGAATATCCAGAGGCATTGCCCCCTCCTCCTCTTACAATGACTGTGACTGATGCTCCCAAACCTCCGTTACCCACAAGCCTGGGAGAAATTCCAGCAATCCCCCAGAAGAGGGCCCTTAACAGAATCAGGGCAGGGAGGAGGTAAATGATGGTACTAACATATGTTGTATCCATACAATTTCCTACTCAATGACAACAACAACAAAAAATGCCAGCCAGAGCATGTCGTATAACTATAACAATGTTTGTTGGTAAATAATTGTGACAAACACTTGTTTATGCTTGTATGTAAACTTACGTCTTCCTGAGCCCTGGCACATGTGTTGGCCTGCCATGTGAAGCACACTTTACTGCAGATGTTAGTCCAGAATTTTCCAGTGTCAGTGTGCTACACACTACACATGTGTTTCATTTGTCTAACTTGTATATGTAGCACTGGTTACATCCAGCATATTGTTTTTCATATAATATTGTTGAAGCCAAAGTGTATGACAAGAGCATTAATAATGGACCCTGTTCGAAAACTAAAGAATTGTCCAGAGTGGATGAAGGAAGAATCATTTCATATTTAGGCCATCTTTGTGGTACAAGCTCTCAGATAAAAGGAATATAAGAACTCTTGTTTTAAGATGCCTTTAAACATTTATTTCAAGTACATGCCTACCATGATTATTTTAGCTGCGCATTTTTTATGTTTATTCATATTCTTTTACAACAATGATCCCTTAAGCACATTTTATGCAGTGCTTTTATTTAATTGCATAAAAGCATCAATGCTAAACCACATCAGAAAAGCTATTTGTAAGGTCCATAAGAAACAGTTACATAATACTTTCCCATAGTTCATTCTCATAATTTATCCCCACAGTTCTTATAATTCATCTAATCAGTGATTCACATGCAAAAGATGTTATATAATTATTTTATTCTCTCATTATAAAATATTGTCTTTGGAATTGCATTTAACAGAATTCTTCGCTTTTTTAACAAATATTTATTATTACATTTTCTGCTTATCTTTCTACTAAAAGACATATTTTCTACTCTCATGAGAACATCATAACCCTACAAGTTTGATAGTTTCAAAATAAATTATAATATTTGGGTAGTATTTATCCTAATATAAATTTTATGTCTCATAATATCTATCTGTATAAAATACTATAAGTGCTTAAAACATTTGGCCAAATAACTATGAAAATAAAATAATCATGTATAGGCACATATGGTTCTTAATGGAATTATATGTTCTTTTAGAAATATTACAATTTTAACTTTTTTATTTTTATTTATTTATTTGAGAAAGAGAGAGAGAGAATTAGCACACCAGGACTTTCCACTACTGCAAATTAACTCCATATTCATTAGCCACCTTTTGCATCTGGCTTATGTTGGTTCTGGGTAATTGAACTAACATCCTTTGGCTTTGTAGATAAGCACCTTAACTACTAAACCATCTCTCCAGCCCACAATTTTAACTCTTATGGCTACAACTTTAACATCTGTATTCATAACCCATATCGAATTAATTTTTGTGTCGCTATTCCTTTAATTGATTTATCAGTGTTCAGGTATTAAAAAATACCTTCTGTGTTAAAGACAGTGATATGTTTATATCTATAAAATATGCTCATGAAATAGAAATTCTTTGAGGAATATTAAAACTGCTTCTATTCTTGGATATGATTTTACGTTCAAGTTGTTCAGCTTTTGGTCACTGTGACAAAATAACCTGAGAAAATCCACTTGGATAAGGAAAAGTTTATTTGAGCTTAATTTTCAGATATCTCAGTCTCAGTTCAGCTGGCATCATTATTAGGGGTTTGTGTAAAAGGAGGACATTAGGACCTGAATGTGTAACAAAGCTGCCCCCATGATGGTATTCAGGTATCCAAGAACAAGCGGGAAACCAGGGACAAAATATACATCTCTGCTGACTCTGTCCATAAAGGTGTCCCCTTCTAATAATGTCCATTCAACTATGAATGCACTAAAGGACTAATCCTCTGATGAAGTTAGTGAAACAGTTTATCTCTATTAGTGATTAGGAAGTAATGACTGGTTTAATGCCTTGATGGCTGAAAAAGGCCTGAAATCTTTGTTGATTTCATTAGGATAGAATTAAAGAAACTACAACTAGAGCCAAACCTTCAACATATGTGCCTTAGATGACATTGTATATTCAAAGAACAACAACATCATATAATTATATCATTTTAACATTCTTATTCTTTAATAAAAATATAATTAAAAATATACAAATCTTTATCAATTTTAAAATTGCTCTATAGTTATCAAATACCAAGTGTTTATATAGATCTATGCATTTTGAAAATTAACCACTTTGGATTACTTTGATATTATAGCTTAGCAAGACCATACCTCAAAAAGCCAAAAAAAAAGAAAAAAAAAAGTTAAACAGCCTTAGCTGAAGAATTTTATAAAGGAGTGTGAATTCACTTTATCTCCCTGTGCATCTTCTTGTTTCTCTGAGCAACAGTATCATGGAAGTGTCCACTCAGATGATTGTCATGAAGGTTATTTAGTGTTAGTACTTGTAAATTGTTCTGAATTATGTCAAACACTTACTAAGCATTCTAAGTCAATTTTCTATGACATTGAATATTTATTTATTTATTCATTCATTTATTCATTTTGATTTTTCAAGGTTGACCTGAAATTCACTACGTAGTCTCAGACTGGCCTTGAACTCACAGTGATCCTCCTACCTCTATCCCCTGAGTGCTGTATCTGGCAATAATTTAGTAGTTGAACAATAGTAAATGAAAATACATACTAATCAAAAAGCAATGTATTTTCCTTAACCATCTGTGTACATGTAAAGGGAAAATCTTACCCATGTTTCACACAATTATTTATTTCAAAATTATCATGGCTTGGATTATCATTTTATTTCTATCTTTAGTTTTTCTTTCTATAAAGGGAAACAAAAGAACCTAAAGGCACACATTTCTATAGAACAGTTTCCTAAGAAATTTTATGATAATATATAAGGGTATCCTGTAATGTTGTCTTCCATATATTCCACTTTAATAAATAAGTAGGATTAAAAACAAAATGAAAACATTTCTTTAATATGAATAGCCTACAACCTCAGGATACACAAACATGGGAATTCATTTTATTTGACCTACTTCCTCTCCATGGCTGATGATATGAAATATTTCTAACATATCAATGGAAATTTGATTAGTCAAATTAGTATGGCCTAGTTTCTTTCATTTGAAACTTCTTTTGTATGTTTGACTTTAAATATAATATTCTGCCTGTTGCCTTATATAGACATAAGAGGTGACTTGGAAGAATGATTATCTTTATAAGATAAATAAGGTAGACATTGCCTGCCATCAATTTAGTAACCTGTTTAAAATAACATAGATGGTGTTGTCTCATGCTGAGAGGAATTTTTAAAATTTATTTATTTATTTTTATGAGAGAGAGAGAAAGAGAGCAAGCAAACAGATGTGCCAGGGCCTTTAGCCACTGAAAATGAACTCTAGATGCATATACCACTTTATTCATCTGGCTTACATGGGATCTGAGGAATCAAACCTTGGTCCTGAGGCTTCACAGGCAAGCACCTTAACCTCTAAGCCATGTCTCCAGCCTGGAGATATATTCTCTATAAATATTTATTAAAATATTCAACTTTTGCTCTGCAAAACTTTAGAATTAATGAACTCTCCACTGAAGTAATGTAGCACACAATACTTGCTTGTAACATCCATGATTAGGAAGTTAATTTGAGTGTAATTTTCTTAATATGGTGCTTTGACAAAAAAACATAACAAGGGATAGGCTATTTTGAAGGACTCTGGGTAGTTCCCTGAATTAAAGTGAACTTAACTTTACAGATGTTTCTGCATGTTGAACAATTTTATCATTGAAGGAGCAGTATTCTTTCTTATTAAAATGCATTCTCACATTGGATATAATTTTTTGCCTTTACATGCATTCATAATAATTTCTTACCCATTCCTTTGTTAAAGGAACACTAGTGATATTTTCTATTTAATTTTTAGTTCCCCCTGTAGAGTCCATGATACAGCCTAGTGATTATCTGTTTTTATAAACTGCTTACCAATCTAGCAAAGAAAATTGCCTCAATGTGAATAAATAGGAATTAGTTCATTAGCTGTGCTTAATTAATACAAATAAAACTGATGAACTCAGTGTTAAGTATGCTGGTGCATACTATGTATTTCATCAGCTACACTCAGCATTTGTGATTTATTAAATAACATTCTGTAAATAATAATTGAGTATTGAATATTAGTCAGAAGCATTGGCTAAGACCCAAAGGTGTTTCGGCGAACTGTACTATATTAGGGAAAATAAATTTCTGAAAAGTAATTATAAAATGATAATACGGAATGATAGATACATTGGAAATCAGGCAAAGATATGTGTGACGTGCTTGGTGGTATTTTGTGCCTGTAGCTTGATTTTGGAAGCTTTCTATGGTACAGCAATCCTGGATACATTCTAGTTCTACAATATAATGACTGAAGGTCTTTGCAGAGCAGAAATTCCAAGTCCTGACAAAAGCAGGATTTGCTTCTGAGAATGGAATGGCAATAAAATTATATTTGATTATTTTGTGGGTCCATAAGGTTCACTTTCAATAATTGTACATAAACACATTTAACATTTTTAATAGAAATTTTTGCCACATTACCAACATGTATATTACATTGGATGATATTAAATACAGATAAATAGAATTGTGTATGCATTTTAAAACTAAATTTAGTTTCTTGAAGATAATAAAATAAAAATAAGAGTTGTGATTATATTTGATGTCCATGGATACATAAGGTTGATACCCTTATTTCTCTACTATTTCTTCTCTGCACAATGCAGGATACCACACATTTCTGAAGACAGCCCTCAGTGGAATGGGCATGAAGGGGAGAGGAACCACAGTAAAATCCACTGATAATATGACCACTATGAAATATGTTCATATAGTGAAATTCTTAATTAAAAATGTTATAGTGACCCACTACTACTCCCCATTCTATATTTCCCTTACCTTCCACAAGTGAAGCAGCCTGCCATGCCTCTTTCTTTACCTGGTGTGTGTGGTGATGTGCCACAAATCTGCTTTCCTGACTACTCTGGTCTATTTATTGTCTCTTTAGTTTAGGATATTATAGTGTTCCATTACTCAACAAAGAGTACTGCTAACTGGGCAGCTGGGCATAGTGTCACACACCTTTAATCCTAGCACTTGGGAGACAGAGGAAGGAGGATCACCATGAGTTCAAGGCCACCCTGAGAATACAGGGTGAATTCCAGGTCGGCCTGACCTAGAGTGAGACCCTAAATCCAAAAATGAAAAAACAAAAGAGTAATTCTAAAAAGTTGTTTCAGAGGTCTTCTATATTTCAGATATATTCTCCTTTATCTTCATGGTAGATTAATAAACTAAGTCTCCCTTTGTGCTGAGGGAATTCTCCTGCTGGGAAGAAATTCAGAAATATGAAGAACCCAATGGCAAACTGACAGTCTTAGCCTCAAGTTCAGTGGAATCCATGATATATCTTTGAAGGACATCATTTTCCCTGAATTATAAAGACTATTAGGACAGAAGATCATAAAACTACCAAAACAGACATGGTGCAGAGCAATGCTACTTTCATTTCTCCCCTTGCTTTCTGGTCCCAAGACTCCTAGAAAATAATGCATCATCTATGATAAAATTGTGTATCCAGGAAACCAGGCACACTGTCACAAACCTTGAATCCCAGCACTGGGGAGGCTGAGGTAGAACGAGAACTGTAAGTTCGAGGCCAGCCTGAGAGTACCTGGTGAATTCCAAGTCAGCCTGGGCTAGAGTGAAACTCTACCTCAAAATCACACACACACATGCACACACACACACAATCCAAATGTGCATCTTGTAGAAACATCTGTATACTAATGTTTTTGTCAGTTGATTTTAGGGAACTACCCTAAGGGTTCTAGGTGCAGGCTGCAAGAGAGAGAAGGCAGTATAGCATGAGGTAGTTGGTGGGGTTTGGGTCAGTCCATGCTACTTTCTTGGGCAATTAAGGTCTGTCCTTCCTGATTTCATATACACCACTTCCATTTGGTAGTGAGAAAGAGTCTTGACTTTACGGTTCCGTATGTCAGGTAACGTCCTCCATGACAGGAACACGGAGGTAGAAGTTCCAGCTCAATCAGAGGTAAAGAATCGTACATTCCTGGGGCTTTTTACTCTGCTGGGATTCTCAGTGGATGGGAAGATGTCTGTCGACATTGGTGATGGTAAATCTTTACTTAGTATGTAGATTCAAATCTCCCTCAAAAGCATCTTAAAAGACACAGATAATGTTTTACTGGCTACCTGAGAAGGTCACCACCTTCCCTAGTGGAATCAAATAAATATCTTAGTGTTTAATCACAGATAATTACATAGAAAAAATATGTATGTATTTCTTTGGTCAGAGCTAGAGAAGTTTGGATACCTATGGCCAAGTAGTCATGATATTTCATCTGAGGAATTCCTGTGAGCATATCAAGACATACACTCATCATTAAATCACTAGTTCTGACTTTGTTTGCATCTACAAAATTTTCTTGGGTATATCCTCTTTAAATCGATGAAAACTTCATTAGTTACAATGTTAAATTATGTCCATATTTTCTATTAAATAAATACATTAGATGAAAAACTGAATCAAATTGTCCTTTAATTTCAATGAAAAGTTATTATAAACTGTACTTTTAAAATTTTTCAAGAACTTCAGAAAATAGTTAAGCAGTAAATTTGGATAGAAACAATCTTGTTACCACATCATATGGGCATAACATGAATTCTCATAATTCTTAAACATCACTCTTAACTCATGACCAAGCTATTTTCATACATAATACACACCCTTTGCAATATATTTATGTCAACTTATGTGATAAATTGTGTGATATGTTCTTACACATATTTGGTCAGTACTGTGATTGATATGCCTTCTCTATATGAATAATGAGAATATATTTTCTAAGAAAAATTAAAAATGCATTCTTAAATAAAAACAAATTGCCTGACTTCTTAGGGAAGGAGCTCTGAAAAACAGTACTACAAGTAGAATGAATGCTTGCCCACAATTCCACAGCATGTTGTGTCTCTTAATCAAGCAGAACTATTGGTAGATAACAATCAGTTATGGAAAAGAACAGTTTCATCCAGTTTAGACTTAGGAGTCTGCATCATAATTCAGTAGTCATATAACTGGGTTTTACATCTTACCATGAAGAACGTCCCATATGGAAGATGAACCTTTTACAGTTTGTCAGGGTTATTGAGGGGAGTCATTCTTTTCCCACACTTACTCTTGTAACAAATCTTATTTCATAAACCTTCCTATACAATACCTTAATAAGAAATAGGCTGTAAATAAAAAGCATGACACATATTTACTTAAACATTTTTAAATGCCTATAGTTCTTAACTTGAAACTTGTATCTATTTACATTTTAAGACAGTAGATCACCCTTGGAGAGAAGATTGCCTATGCATTGCTATGTGTCTTCTAGAGGAAATTCTAGTAACATAAGAAGATAAACTATAAAGAACAAAACACAGTGAAGAGGAATAAACCTTTTTTGGTAAAAATGAAAATCCTTTAAATTAACAAAATTTGTTTGTATTAACAACATACAGGATGATAGTCTGATTTCCATCAAGCTTAAACATAACTCTCTCCTCATAAATTTGTCACCGGAGTTACAGTGCAATCATATTTACTAGAGTCACTGTTCTACATACTAGATTTCTGGAATGAACCATCCTGTGTAAATGAACTTTAGTCTTCTGAAAACTTTCTCTCCATTCCTGTTTCACATGCACACTTTTCTCCAAGCTCCTGGTCTTTCTATTCTTCTCTCTTTTCCTATCAGTTGCACTGTTTTCATGACCTCCACATGTAAGAAAAGTCGTGTGGCCTTTTAATTTCTCTGCTTGTCTATCTTTTTACTAAGTTTATTGTATTCTGTGGTGGTTAGAAATAGGTATCACTTGTAAATTCATTGGCTTTGAATACTTGCACTGTAGCTGGTAACAATTTGGGAGGTGGAGCTTTGAGGTTTATTAGCCCCTAGCTTGCCAGGGTTAACTGGTTCAAACTCCTGCTGCTCTTATACACCCAACAGTAGCGAGGAGGTGATGTCCAGCTTCTGATCTATCATCTTTCCCTTGCCATAATGACTATTAACCAAAACAAATCCTTTCCTTCCATCAGCTGCTCCTGGTCAGATACTTGTATACGTGTTTTGTTTTTGATTTTGAGGTGGAACTTTGCTCTAACCCAAGATGATCTACAATTCACTATGTATCCCTGATCATGGTGGCCTTGAACTCATGCAGGTCTTCCTACCTCTGCCTCCCAATTGCTAGGATTAAAGGGGCACACTACCTCACCTGGCTTGGTCAGGTGCTTTGTGCCAGCAGTAAGAATGTAACTGCAGCACACTCCAAGTTTATCTTTTTTTGTTGTAAATATGAGAATGCCCATTGGTTTTATGGCTGGCATACCCTATATATAGACCACATTTTTTTCCATTATTGATACAATGGTAGATATTTATATTGTTTCCATATAATGGATAGGTAAGTAATGCTGTGTAAAAAATACATGGAATACAGATGTCTAGTCTATATTCTGACATCATGACCTTTGTCTTTATATACAGAAGAGAAATTGCTGGATGAAAAGGCAGTTTAATTTCTAATTTTTTCAGGAAATTAATTCCATAGTGGTAGTTTTAACTTTCATTCCTATAAGTGTTACTCATTTTTTGAGAACCCAAGCTTCTTGAAATAGATCCATTAACCACAATACATAGTATTAGTGAAAGGGGATATGATATTCAGTGGACAATGAAAGACAAGAATCCACAGTAAAGTACTATGGTAATTTCCCTCATATAAGCATTTGAAGGATGTGAGATCATTTAAATTCTTGGGATGTACATTAGAGGAATCAAACCAATAGAATGAGTATATAATACAAAAGGGGTTAGATTATTAGGTTGGCTTACATGATAGGGATTGGATAGTCCAACAGTAGCTATCTGCACACTGAAGAGGCTGTGAACCCATTATCTGCTGGATTCACAAGGATGGATGCCTCAGCAGACCCAGCCTGGAGGATTCCTGGAAATCAGCTTGTCTTCAGTCTATTTTGGAAGGTAGATGAAGCAGGTTCCCAATATCAGGGAAGGATAGCAGCAAATCACCAGCAAGGAATAAGGACTGCCAGGTAGTAAGCACAGTGTATTCCTAGAACTGCTGCATTTATAGACTGACAACTGACAGGGCTTCCCATTCTGGTTGTCTTCCTCCCTCAGTTAATCCTTCCTAGAAATACTCTCACAGACCACTTTTGTGATTACTGATATAATCAAGTTGACAAGAGAAAAACTGTCTTGGGAGGATTAGATACAATGATAAATGTCTGGAAGAGCAATAATTTACAGAAAGATACCATTATGCCTTCAAGAATTTTGTCATCCTCTTCCTGCTGGGTTGATGTGGCCAGTTGCATGGGTTGTAATCGCACTGGCTGTTGGATAATTTACTGTGGAGCTCTATTACAAGCAGATGATAATGAAACTTGAAGGTGACTAGTGCTCAAGGTGGCAGTTGTGTGAGTTGGGACCCATCTAATGATGCTGGACCTGTCTTGTGTTTTACAGAAAGCCATCTTAATGCAAACCAGGCATTCTTATGCGTAAGCTCATCATGTTTCAGGAATTGGAAGCAGTACGGTAGACTGGGAGAACTGAGAAAAAAAAAATGCCTGACATGGTGGAGATATTACCATGAATAGACAAAATTCCTGTCTTAACACCCATCTGATATTTAGTATCTTAGGAATTTTTGATAATGTTCATTCTAACATGCATGAGATAACATCTGTAACTTTAAATTTCCTAATGACAAATCAATTCTGTTTTAAATTGCTTATAAATTCTCTATAAACAATTCATGTGAGGAACTCTGTTACTCAGCCACCATGGACTGTCTGTTTCTCACTTATGCCACAGAATGATATGGAAATTTTTTGAAACTGGTCCATGTTACAGTATATGGTTAAAAATTATAGAACCATTTCAAAATGTACAAAAACTTCTAGATCATCACAATCTAATCATAGAAAGTACTTCTGATAACACATATTACTCTGAACGTACAATTATTCTGTCATTTTCTATGGAAGACAATTTCCTGTAAGATCTCCCTTGAAATGAAAATCAATAAATCACATTCTAAAATCCTGACAAACGTGCCATTTCTTGAAAGAGGATTAGCAAGAAGAGTTAGCTTGCATTTCAAAGAATTATTTCTTTTATTAATTAGTGAATTTTTATAAGCTGATTCAAGTATGATAGGGAAATGCACCAAAGTTCTACCAATGTACATTTTCCCCTCAAATATGTTTTGCAGAAATAGAAGATGAAACAGAGAATATATTAAAATGACATGTCCATATTGCATTTATTTTTTCATATAATTCATCAATGTGTCCACTCATAGTACTGAATTTCCATTCATCTAATCAAAAATGTCAGGAAATGGCCTGCAATATCCTACTGATGAATTAAAATAGAACACAAAGACTTCCTTTGAATGAAGATCCATATATTTGACTGTAAAACTTGAACATCTGGAAACAGCTGAAGAGATAGTGTTGAACAGCCTCCCAAGCAATGCTAAACTTCTTCATTTATAGACAATCACCAGATCTCTCAGAAATTTCTTTTTTTGGATTCTGATTGTCGCTATTTGTTTGTGTGTGCCATCCTTGAATCTGGACTGTCAATTTGTTTCTTTTAAATCTACCCACATGTACTTTTATTCTTGTTGCTTCTGTCATACAAATGTATTTGTTGTGTTGATTATTTTCCCAATAAATTATTTTTATTATTTTTCTGTTCTGTTGAAATGAGTCATTCCATAACATTGCTTAAATAGTTGACCTCCAAGATACTTTTAATGCTTTAAATAGTACATTTTTAGTTCACAAAGTTCTAGCTTACATTATATGGGTGAATACATTACAATTACGATTGGAAAACTGTTTTTTTTTTTTTGCTTTTTTGTATTTTTTATATAAATTTATTTTTTAAATTGAAGTTTTGTATGGATACAGCAAGTGTTGGCATCCTCATTCCCCCTCTCCATGTTCCCGCTCCACTGAGGGCCCCCTTTAGTGGGATTGCTGATCTTCACCATTGAGTTCTGGGTTGAGAGTTGTGAGAGCAGGAGCAGGATGGGGTGGCAGTGCTGCTGGCTAGCCTCCACTACCCTGTGGCTCTTGAATTCGTTCTGCCCCCTCGTCCACAAAATTCCCTGTGCATTGGCAGGTATGCTTTAAGACTACATTTGTGTTGAGCTCTCAGCAGCTTCCAAATTTTTGCTTTGGTGTGTTTCGTGTATCCTCAGTGTCTGTCTCCATCACCCCTGGCTCAGGTTGTCAAGCTCACCATAGAAGCAGCATTCTTGCTCATCTTGTCAATACTTTCATGTTTTCATTTGGGCCCTAGCTGGAATGGTTCACCTGCTGACATGGAGTCAGTGATCCTTGTCCTGTTGATAGATTTTGGTTGTCCTTGTTTTTCATTGCTTTCTGAAAAAGAAAAACAGGTTCTCCAATAGAGAGTGATATCAGAACAGCTTAAAAGATATAAGCATTGTTAATTTAGAGAGATTTTGATGGGTATAGTTTCACTTTGGTCAAAGACTAGTGGAAGACTTTCTTTGATCTACATAGGATTCTGATTTGGTTTCCAATTCTAGCTATGGTTTCCTTTCCACTGTGTGGATCTCTTAGGCAATCAGAGAGCCACTGGTTACCTTCACAGGATGGGTGCACTATTGTACAGGTATGTACATCTTGTCAGAATGGTCATTTACATATAACCAGGGTTCCCTGTTTGCTCACAGTATTGGTGGCCATTTTCACCTAGCATCCCATGTTATGATTTTCAGTACTATATGGCCTAAACATCTTGGAGGTAGCCTCCTCAACAGCATGCATTATCTTTAGCAATAAGGTCTTACCTTTCCTCTCAGGCAGGTAATCAAGTGCTTTGACAGAAGTGCATCTTTTTTTTTTTTTTTATTTGACAGCGACAGACACAGCGAGAAAGACAGATAGAGGGAGAGAGAGAGAATGGGCGCCCCAGGGCCTCCAGCCACTGCAAACGAATTCCAGACCGTGCGCCCCCTTGTGCATCTGGCTAACGTGGGACCTGGGGAACCGAGCCTAGAACCGGGGTCCGTAGGCTTCACAGGCAAGCGCTTCAACCGCTAAGCCATCTCTCCAGCCCCAGAAGTGCATCTTGTTTAGGGAAAATCATAGTCTTGAAGATCAATTGCTCAACATGGGCTGTAACCCATTTCTGATAGTGAAATTTACTAGCCAGTGCCAAATATTTTAGGGACAGGCTTCATCCCACCTTCTCCTGAGCCTATCTTAACATACAATCCCTCCATGCTCCTTCTGAGTGTTATATCTTTAAGTCTGTTCTCCAAGAGGAAGTTTTCTATGGTACACATTCACTTTTGATTTGGTTTTATATATATCCACCTTCCAACCCTTTCTCCTTACTGCAATCCCTTCCATCCCCCTTATCTGGTTCTCGAGTTATTTGTAGAGTATGATAGCAAGAGAAGTACTTGGGAGGCAGAGGTAGATGGTTCACCTTGGGTTCAAGGCCAATCTGAGACTTCATAGTGAATTTCAGGTCAGCCTGAGCAACAGAAAAAGCCTACCTCTAAATCTAAACAAACAAACAGACAAAGAAGTTGGAAAAAGACTTAACACTTCATTCATCATGTCACATTGCAGTACCAGATTAAATCATCAGTATTACGGGTAGGGTAGAAAGAAACAGAAAGATTGTTCTAGTTTTTTTTTTTTCTTAATGTGTGTTATGATCATATATATATATATATTTAATTTCACTGAGTAAATGGTTCCTTTAACTTTGTCACAAGTCAGGGTTCAATAAAGTTGCATCTCTTGTAGCCATTCAAGTTTTTTTTTTCTTTGATCCTGAATTTAATTAGCTTAAACATGTATCTGAACATCTGTGCACACTATGGAAACGTAAATGATTTGTAGAAGGATATCTTTGTTCAGGCTTGAAAAACATAGGAGAAAGGAAATTAGGCTATGTTTTTGTACTGTATCCCCAAATTTCTATGGAATATGCTAATATTATTGATTATTTATGATATATTATAGTTATTAAGTCAGTAAATTAGTTTCATGCACTATTTTAAAAGCAAACTTTGGGCCTGATTGTTATAATCAGGAAATATGAAAACAAGAATTAAATGAATTGCATATGATCAAAAATGTGAGAAATATCTGTAAGTTATTTCATGATGTAAGCCTATGGGGCATAAGAAAAAAAAGTGATATTTATTCAGAACTGATGTACTCATTAGATAAACAAAAGCCTTAAACAGGACCTATTGGGGCTGGGGAGATGGCTAAGTCAGTCATGTGACTGCTGTGAAAGCAGAGGACTTGAGTTCAAACCCTAGAATTTACATTTTAAAAAGTCAGTGTAAATCTGTAATCCCAGTAATGGAGAGTGCTCCCTGTAACTCAATGAAAAGATAATCTAGATAATTATTGAACTCCTGACCACTGAGAGACTTTGTCTCAAGAAAAGATCAATGTACATGTGAATGCACCCACACACACACATATATCTGTACTTCCACATGTATACTCACAAAAATAAAGGATGCTGTTCTTACACTAGCATTAATAGCCTTAATTTCAGAAGTGTGTGATGAAGTCTGTTTATTTATCCATCAAAATATTTCATCTGAGGCTGGAGAGATGGCTTAAAGGTTAAGGTGTTTATTGGCAAAGACAAAGGACTCAGGTTCAATTCCCCAGAAAACGTGTAAGCCAGATGCACAACAGGTCATGTGTCTAGAGTTAGTTTGCAGTGGCTGGAGGTCCTGGAATGCCCATTTTTTTTCTCTCTCTTTCACTCTCTTAAAAATAATAGGTGTGGGCTGGAGAGATGGCTTAGCGGTTAAACGCTTGCCTGTGAAGCGTAAGGACCCCGGTTCGAGGCTCGGTTCCCCAGGTCCCACGTTCGCCAGATGCACAAGGGGGCGCACACGTCTGGAGTTCGTTTGCAGAGGCTGGAAGCCCTGGCGCGCCCATTCTCTCTCTCTCCCTCTATCTGTCCTTCTCTCTGTGTCTGTCACTCTCAAATAAAAAAAAAAAATTAAAAAAAATAATAGGTGTTCTATATTAAAAAATTTAAAATTCATCCCATTAAAATATAAATACATGATCTATCTAATTTTTTTTCTATAGTCATTCGGAAGAAACTTGAAGAAAGCAAGATTGTAGAGCTCAGGTATCTACCAGGGGAAGCCTGAACCACCCCTGCAACAGGAACTGAATTAGCCACACTAAGGAAATTATAACTAAGGTCCCATAGGGCTGGCTGCAGCAGCGCTTTTGTTTGGAGGAGCTATCAAATCAAAATAATTAATATTTACCTCTTAGGTAAAGGGCCTGTTAGAGAAAAAAAACAAACAAACATGCATTTTCTCTTTCAACTACATGGTATGCAAGTCCACCAGAGTTCCCTGGGCCACTGAACACACACAAAAAAAAAAAAAAAATTCTGAAACAGAAATAATTCCTCTACCAATCTCAGAGCAAAACCAGTGTTACCTCACTGGAAATGGATTGTTCATCTATATGTTTCATTTTTAACTGTCATGTATGTGTGAATGTGTGAATGTGTGAATGCTTGTCAACTATATATTTCCTTTCAAGATAATTCCTTCAGAAAGATTTACTCCTCAATTCTTAAACAGAGAGAAAAAATGACTAGAGTACTACAGAGTTATTTTTGTTCTCTAGTTTGTGCACTGGATTCTCAGTTTTTCTTTGCCCAAACAAATTTGTTCTTACATTATTGTAGTAATAAATATGCTCCACAGTCTTACAAAATATAGGGAGTGAATTAAGTGTTAAAATTCTGTATGATACAAAATAATAAATTCTAAACATACAATGATATAGCATTTCAAAGATTTGATATCAAATTGAGTAATATTTTATTCAAAGTTACCACGTTGGAAATAGTTTTGAATCAATTGACATTTACTTGTTCTAAAAAACACCATTGTTGATTGATTAAAAAAAAACAAAAACACTGCTCAATTATATGAAGAAGGAGGGACTGGAGACATGGCTCAGAGGATAAAGCATTGACCATGATAACATGAGGACCAAGTTTGGATACTGAGCACCCATGTATAAAACCCAGATACTTTGCCCTGTGTGGACAATCCCAAAACACCTAGGGCAAACAGCAAGACCAGAGGTGAAAAAGACTGGAGAAGCTAAGATTGGCATGACAGCTAGCCTGGTGTTCGGAGTGGGGAACAACAAACACACCAAGAGTCAGACAATGCGGAAGGGGAGGACTGACAGCCAAGGTTGTACTCCAACCTCCACACACATGTTCTGGCATGTGAACACCCCCAATGGCACACATCACACCACATACACACACACACACACTGCATGGGTATTCACTCAGATGGTTTATAAGGATCACTTTATATGGATCAAACATCCAAACCATCATCAGACTCAGGTGTATAAGGGAGAAAACTGGTTGGTGGGATCAAGAGGTCGAAACAGGAAGGGCCAGCCCTCAAGTGTTCCAAATTTGGGAAAGCCTGAAGAAGTAGGAGGAGCTGCTTGCAGCCATTTTTTTTTGGATGAGGCTGGGTCAGACATGACTTTTTAGTCTTGCCAGGGAAGGCCAATTGGCACCTATGTTTTCTGTCTATGTCTTGGCAGAGTATCTATTTAAAAAGCTACCATACTCCTATTCTCTATATTACTTTAAAATGTAAAGTGTTAGAGTCTTGCTATTGTTATTCACATTTTATCACTTACACTGTATAGAAGACTCAATACAATTTGTAAACCAAAGCACCCGGTTTTGATTGCCCACTATACTGCCTACTGACTATGTGACAGGATTACTGTTCCAATGTTTTATGACAAATTCCTCTGAGTTGAAATATCTCCACCTGGAAAGAGAAGGGAGTCAAAAGGCCAATAAATCTGGGAAAACTGAAACATATAATGTCACAAAATAGGAGCAGTAAACAATTGTTGAGGGACAGACTCTGATCAATGTTGTGAAGAAATTCTCTCTGAATTGAAGTATTCTCTTCTGGAAGAGATAAATTTAAAAGATACCCCCACCTAAGGTTATTAAAAGTTGTTTGCATAGCTGTACGGGAAAGAGACCTTATCACTTTCCCTGTAAGTCATACATTGTGCTGGAGACTTTAGGACCAGCATTGTTGGCTCCAGTTTGTGCAGTATACTTGAGATATGTTCTTCAGTCTGTGCCTATGTTAGGATGGGCTTTTTATTTGATTTTTGATTATGAACTGCTGCTTCATTTACCCATGCTCCTGGAAGCAACCTCTCACTCTAAAGACCAGATAGCTTGGAGAATGAAGCTGTAAACAAGAGAACCTGCCTAAAATCAGGTTAAAAGTGTGAGGACTGACACCCAAAAATTTTTCTCTGACTTTCACAGTTGCATTGTAGCTCATGTATGCCCCGTACATAATATACCTACACACATATCAAGATAAATAGATGAGTAAATAAATAAATGATGAAAAACGGAGGGAAATTTTTGGAGCTTTGCCTGAGTTTCCTTTTGTAGGAAAGACAGTGGTGTTTGTTCAGACTAGCCTTCATGGTGGAAAACAACAACAACCAGTTTGGAGAAGTATCACACAAACTGGTTTAAGGCTATACTGATCTAGAGTCTAGAACAATTCATAGACAAACATAATTTATTTATGTAGCTTGACTCACTTTAATAATTTTGTATGGAACAATGCAAAGATCATTTTATTTCTGTAACATGACTCACATTAATAATTTTGTATGAAGGAAATGCCAGAACACATTATTTCTTTACATTTACCAAAATACCTCCACATATTATTTAGAAGGTTTGTTTGTCTTCATTATTTCAGAAAATCTAATAAGCAATAAAAGGTATGCAAGTGGTAAGAAACAAAAATGTTGATCATCTGAAAAGGTAGTACATTCGGTGGATTTGTGGGTAGGTAAACAAGTTTCTGCCTGGGAGGTCCTGCTTTCCAGTTTTCCACATACCCTATTTTGAACTTTATTTTTTTTTTCCCAGGTAGGGTCTCACTCTAACTCAGGCAGATCTGGAATTTACTATGCAGTCTCAGAGTGGCCTCGAACTCATGGCAATCCCCATACCACTTCCTCCCAAGTGCTGGGATTAAAGACATGCACCATCACACCAGGTACCTTTAAACTTGTTATAGAAGAGTGGAAGGTTCTTCAGGACTCCCAGTATTTAGATTTCAATTTCTGAATTCAACATCTAAAAATAACATTTTTTTTGATTAGCATACTCTTTCTTTAAATAGAGGGAAATAACAAACATTAGCTTCACTTACTTGTCAATAACTAATCCTTATGTTGGACTTTACCTTGGTTCAATCTAAGGTAATACTGTCCAATTTTACAACAGCAGATTTACTTGAAATAGCTTCTGAGTTGGAGATTTCATTTGTGAAAAGAACAGATATTTTATTTTCTAGGTTTTTTTTTTGTTTGTTTGTTTTATTTGGGTATATTTTTCTGGTTTTGATGTTAAGCCAAGGCTAGCCTCAAACTTAAGATCTTGTCTCTATCTCCTGAGTTCTGTAATTGCAGGACTGTGTCATGGTGCCCAATCAATATGCCTACTTTCATATTAAAGCTTCTAATAGCACATTAGTGCCAACCATGCCAAAACAAAAATAAACAGAAAACATACCCCCACACAAAATCACATATGTAGTAAATGTGTGGAAGACCAGCCACAGTTGGAATAAGCTTAAATAAAATTTGGATCATAAAATATCTATAAATTAGCAATTACATGATATGAAAGGCCACAAAAAAATCAAGTTGCTCTGCTTAATCTCTTATTTTTATCTACAATAACAACCTTACAGCCTCTCATTTATATCACATTGTAAAAGGTAGGTTCCAGGTCAGAATCAGCCAGGGAATTCTGCAGGGGGAATTCAGCTTTGCTCTTGCTTTCATTTCCATGAACCAGCCAAGAAGCACAGCTAAGGTAAGTGTTATATGAAGAGATGAGCTCAGCTTTTCCATGCCCACTTAGTTTCTCACCAGGGGCAATAATTAATGCATTGAAAAGCATAGCTCTTATACAAGGATCCTGGTTCCAGTATTCTAAAAGAGAGGAAAAGCCATTTCTCAACCTAGAGTTTTTACACAACTTTCAACGACAATCACCAACATTTAAACCTTAATTCTATTTTTTAATTATCACTATTTTGCCATTACAAATATACAAATAAATCCATTCTTCCTACATATTCCTAACATTGTCTTCCTATGAAAAATTTGATTTCCTTTTACTGAAGTTATGTTCAGTGAAAATCTGTGCTGCTCAGAGAATTATTCCATTACTATATTATTTATGTCAAGGAAAATGAATTTGTTCTTTAAGGTAAGCCTATATGTTTAAGTGGCCATTTCATTATTAGGAATAATTGCTATTTTGGGCACTATTTTGACCAACCTTTTAAGAGGTTGCTAATTAATTTCATTTCTATCTCCTAAGATAAAAATATTTCCATTTAATGTACCTTAGAAGCTTTTCAAGCAGATGAAATTTTAAAATAAGAGTGGAGAGAGTATATGTCATTATCTGTGGAGGTGTTACACACTTTACAAGCAGAAAGAGAGAATAGAACAATATATTTCTGTTTAACTGTTCTTTATATTTCTTCATGCTGACTTTAAAGCTGAAAACTTTGTGGCAGAGTTATTTTAAAGAAGCATTCAAGTTTGAGTGATTTATAATTAATGACTATTATAAAAATTGTAGCATTAAAAATCATCTCTGGCTAGAGAGATGGTTTAGCTGCTAAGCTACTTGCCTGCAAAGCCCAAGGACCTGGGTTTGAATCCCCATTACCCACATATTGCCAGATGCCCATGGTAGTGCATGCATCTAGAGTTCCTTTGCAGTAGTTAGAGGCTCTGGTACACCCAAAATCAATCAATCTCTCTCTATTTCTCTCTCTCTCAAATAAATATATAAATAAATAACATAAAATAAAAATCTCATTGAATAGTGTCATTGAACTTTGAGACAATCCTATGGAAAATATATTCCTTATTTTTACTTTTCAACTCACCATTTTTAGTGGTTCTGTATTTTAGGCAAATAATTAACATACCTTTATGAATGAAAGCATTTTTAAAATAATAGGGCTTCAACTTAGTTCTGCCAGCTCATGTCCTCCTTGGGTGGATTTGGGAGTTAGAATGAGCTAAGTGTCTATTTTTGAATATATAACTGTTGATGGCAACAGAAACTAATACAAATATTTTGAAGTGCTAAGGGACTACATTTTCATACTAAATAACTAACTCAGTGTTTTTTGGGTTTTTTTTTTGAGGGGGGGGGTCGAGGTAGGGTTTCACTCTAGCCCAGGCTGACCTGGAATTCACTTTGTAGTATCAGATTGACCTTGAAATCATGGAGATCCTCCTACTTCTCCCACCCAGGGAGTGCTGGAGTTAAAGGTACATGCCACCATGCTCAGTTCCCAATGTATGTTTTTTTACTACACTCCTGACTCAACTAATTGTGTACCTCTACAAGAAGTTTTGACATGCAATTCCAATGTTGTCAACATCTGGGTCATCATTCTGTTTTTTTTTTTTTTGTTTGTTTGTTTGTTTGTTTTTTAATTTCCTTCTCTTCCCTTTCTTCCTCTCCTCTCCCCTCCTCTCTTCCCTTCTCATCTCTTCTATTCAATAGAAACTTTGTATGGACACATCATATATTCGTACCATCATTTCCCTTCTCCCTGTCCCCACTCCACTGAGTATCCTCTTTAGTCAGATTGCTGCTATTCACCATGGAGTTGTGGAATGTGAGTTGCAACAGCAGCAGTTAATCATTATGGGTAGTGCCACGGAGCTATGTCTCTGGATATTCCCATATATCCTGAAGCTCTTACTATTTTTCAACCTCTTTTTTTTTTTTTTTTTTTTTTTTTTTTTTTTTTTTTTTTTTTACAAATTCCCTGAGCATTTGGTGGGTGTGCTTTAAGTCTACATTAGTGTTGAGGTCTGATCAGCTTCTGGATTTCTGCTTTGGTGCTTTATGAGTTTCTTCAGTGTCAATCTCCAACACCCTAGCACAGGTTGTCAGCTCACCATAGAAGCAGCCCTCTTGCTCATCTTGCCTGTTCCTCTGTGGTTTCACCTGGGCCCTAGCTGCTATGCAGAGGTAGTTCATCTTCTGTCACAGAGTTAGCTATCCTTGTCTTGTTGATAGACTTTGGCTTTCCTCAGTTCTAGCTGCTTTCTGAAAAATTGAAACATTCTCCAATGTAGAGTGAGATAAGGATAAGTTAAAGAGGATAAACATTGTTAATGAACAGAGATTTTGATGGATGTAGCCTAACATTTGGACAAAGATTAGTATGAGCTTATCATTAGCGTCCACAATATTGCTTTCTATAGGATTCTTATTCATTTCCCAGTTCTAGCAATTGGTTCCTTTCCACTGAACAGACCTCAAATCCAGTTGGTGGGCCTGCCTAGGCTGTACACCACTATTGCACAGGTGTGTTTGTCTTGTCAGATTGAGTGTTTTCATACAGCAGCGTCCCCTACTTGTTTACAACTCTTTAACCATTTTCACTTAGCACATCATGTAGTGGTTTTCAGTAAGGGCTAAACATCTGGGACCTGGCTTCCTTTCATATTCAGCCAGATCTTGATATTCTGCATTGGCAGCATGTGTTATCTTCCAGAATAAGGTCTCATCTTTTACCTCAGGTGGATAATGAAGTGCTTTGACAGAAGACAGTCTTGTTTAGGGAACCTCATAAGTCTCTCCAATAAACACATAAACAAGGATTGTAACCGATTTCTGGTACTAAGAATTACAAGCCAGAGCCTAATGTTTTAGGGTTAGGCTTCATCCCACCCTTAACCCTCTCTAGGACCTTCTTTACTAGACAATCCCTCCATGCATCCATTGAGGTTATGTCTTTTAGTTTGTTATCCAAGAGGAAGTTTTCTATGGTACTAATTCATTTTGGATTTGGTTTTATGAATATCTTTCCCTTCCCTCCCTTTCCTTTCCTCCAAAATGATTACATCTCTTTTAGCTTTCCCTAGAGTTATCTGTCAGATATCTGTGTAACTATTCCATTTTAGGAACCTCTGATGAGGGAGAACAACAGCATTTGTCTTTCTGTGCTTTTGTGAGTTCATTTTGTATAATCTGTTACAAGTCCATCCATTTCTCTACAAAGTTCATTATATCATATTCCCTTACTGCTGAGAGGAATTCTGTTGCATATATGTACCCCAGTTTCATTATTTATTCATGAAATGGTGGGCATTTGCATTGATTAGAGTACTTAGATATTGTGAATTGAGCAGATATAAAATGGCTGAGCAAATATCTCTGTAAGGAGGAGTGAAGCCTTTAGGTTATATGCCCAACAGAGGGTAAGCTGGTAGCTCTATTTTCATCTTTTTCAGGAGTGTCCATATTGATACCCATAGTGGTTGGACAAGTTTGCATTCCCACTAGCAGTGAATGAGGGTTCCTCTTCCCCCACATCATCACCAACAGTTATTGTCATTTTTTTTAATGATTGCCATACTTTCTGGAATAATGTAGACTCTCATAGTTGTTTTAATCATTATTTTCTTGTTAATTAAATATTTATGAATTTATCCACCTAATGTGGAAAGTGGTCAGATTAATTATGTAAAATAATTATGTAAAATAAGGTTGACAATGCTGACTAGTCTATGAGTTTTCAATGAGTTGTTCTCTGGTCATGACCAAGACAATCTACAGGCCTCTCTCTTTATACTTTAGTAAATGAAGGTTAATTTTATATAATTAAAAATACTACTATGTCATCACCTTTATTAAACTATCATATCTTTCATAAAAAAGCAAAAGAAGGAGATCAATTTAGGTTGAAGATGTCAAAGTTTGGTCTTTTACTTAGTTGAATTTGGGTATGTTATATAAAATTTTGTCCTCTCATGTAAATTCCAATGAGACCTTAAGACCGTCTCAGGCTCATACACATTTCCAACCTCTGAAAAGAAAGTAAATTATGACTAAGTAATATGAAATATAGCCAAATTGGAATGAAGCAACTGCATACAATTTTCTTATTAAAAATTTTCCCAAGAAACATCTACCTCAAGTAGTAAAAATTGGATCTTTTGCAAGCAAATTAATGAACCGCTAACTAAGTGGAAGGATACTTTTTTTTTTTTTTTTGCTTTAAGTAGAGCATATTTTTATTATGATTTTTCAAAAACAATCAAGAAGAGTATCAGTGAAGCAATTCTGTAGCTGGTAAATTCTTAGCTATGTTACATTGTACCATGAGAGTGAATAAAATAAGAAAAATCTATGAATGTGTCTGGAAGATATTCACATGGAAAATCTTTTAAAGTTGGTTATATCATAATTAGATCCAAGCCAACATTCTCTACAACAGAGCTAATTTCTCCAGACAATATTTTCTAAAGCCATGTGTAACAGTCAATACAAAGCTGTGACAAGTATGGAAATATTTCTATTAGAGTGTGAGGGAAACCCAATTACAGTCATTTTAGTTGCAAGTAGAATAACATAAGGAAAGAAGTATATAAGTTGGGAAAGGGAAGGGGACATGAATTTTAAGAATTTCTGCAAAATATACCCTAAATCAATAGGTTGCTATGACATTCTCAATAATGGCTTTTGATAGCTTTGTATGTTACTAACCAGTATGTGAAACTTTATTAGCAAGTGTTGCTTATATTATGTTACATAAAAATGGATGCTCTATTCTTTAATTAGAATTTCACTGTCTCCCAATGGTATATTTTTGAAAATACCTATTTATTACAAAGTAAAAAAAAAAAACAAAACTAATTAGCCAAAATCCACATAGTAATTTAAGTTTACTAGAGAGTTGTCAGCTTGTCAACTCATTAACATTTGGTACACAGTAGTCTCTTGCATACTGAGATTAATTAGCAGCAGGCAGTTTATACACTAGGATCGTCATAGTTCTTAAGACATTGCATATCCCAACTACTAGAACTTAATGCAAGTTGCCTACCTTGAGATTAAAAAGTACCAATCTCGGGCTGGGGAAATGATGTAGTGGTTAAAGTGCTTGCTGTGCACTTATACACACCTGAGTTTGGATTCATAGAACCCATATAAAAGTCAGCACAGCAGCTCAACTCTGTAATCCTGGAGTACGTACAACAAGGTGAATCTCTGGAGGCTGTCAGGCCAGCAATTGTGACCTATGTATGGTGAACAAGAGATTCTGCCTCAGTCATACTACAAAGCATTGCTGACCTCTGACTTACACAGACTGTCGCACACTCATGAACACTCATATAGGCATAGATATTATACACACAAACAATCATGCATGAAAGTACCCAGAATACTTCCTACACATATATGCACTCATATGTTCTTGCCTGAGAATATAAAACTATGTGTAATTTCAAGCAGCTTCAGGTAAATTAACCATATTGCTTAATAGCATAATATCTCCTAATAAGAAAACATAAATGAATACTGAGCAAAGAAAATGGACCTTATAGTTCATATTAACCATGCAAATGAATAAAGGTCATATGCCATTTTAAATGGTTAAGAGATAATTTTCCTAAATTTTAAGTATACTAGCAAGTATGTAGAAGAAGGAAATTCATGGGGTCTCCTTCCTTGGATCTGAGAGTTATTCTTTCTTCAAGATTAAGCATGTAAAATAAATTATCAGTAAAATTATTTAAAATCATTATTATCGCATAGGCAATGTTATCACCATATTTTACTGGAGTTTATACTAGAGATTTTACTTCATGGCGATGCCACATAAGTGTTTATTTTGCAATTTGCCTTTCCTTCAAATTTAGTATTAGTGTTGTCAATACACACTTTACTATTTTTACCCTTTTAACTGAGCTGTGTGTGGCATGTGACTTTTACCACCAGCTATCATGGTGAAAAATGTATCTTAGCAATCTCCCAGACCATAGTCCCATTCAAAATGGTTTGTGATACCTATCATCCTATTTCCAGTGATTTTGACTACTGATCCCTCATACCAACGAATTTATACTGAATCTACTATCATTGTAAATGATGTATTTCATGTGTCCTTAAGTTCCACTATGATGCAATGTATTTCATAATTTCCATTTAAAGGTTGAATAATGTCCCATTGTACATACAGTCAGCAGGATATATTCTGGGAAATGAACCACTTGGCAATGTCTCCCTTGTACCTACTCAAAGTTTATACTTCAGGGCAATCACTGCATATGGCCTCTTTGCACAATGGAAGGACATGGTTACCATGAGGTGCATACTGCTTTACAATAAACCTGCTTTAATAAGTATTGTCTGAAATACAAAGAGGGATATTCACAGAGTATGCCCAATATGATGATAATCAGGAACATAGTTGTTTACTGCTGGCCATGATCAAATAGATGATATCATACATAAACGTATGCAGTGTCCTGTACAACTGGTGGCACAGCAGACATGTTTGCATTTGCACTGCCAGAGCTGAACAGCCAATGTATTTATTATGGCAATAGGAAGGGTTTAGAACTCATGTCATCTTGTGTGATCACTCTGGTACTGTGTATTCCCCATATGCTATTTTCTCAGACATCTGATTTAAAAACATGTTTAGGAGGTATATTATGTTATGATTACAATCTACCAACTGGTATATTGGTTCAAGTAGAGTTGTTCATAACTTCTTTTTCCTTATATGTTATCTGTTGAGCCCATCTGCTGATTATTGAGATTATATATTATTTAGTAACCAAGTATTATTGTAGAACTGTTCAATTTCTTCCCCTAGTCAAATTTTGCTTCATATGTTGTGATTTTTATTGTTTGTGGATGCTTTAAATTATTGTATATTCTTGCTGTTTTGAATATTTGAATGAAAAATATATACATGTTCTACATTTTTATTACAATGTACTTTTAAAGTTAGAATCTATTTTATATGAGGCTCATTTTGGTTACTATTTATATATAATATCAGATATCATCCAATCACTCTCAGTTAATCTAATTTTATTTTATATCTTCTGTGAGAGAGTGTCTCTTACTAAACCTAGACCTCACCAATATGGCTAGCATAGGTAACCATTGAGCCTCAGGGAGTCCCTCTGCCTGCATTTAGCTCTGGATTTCAGATACATGCTATCATGCCTAGAGATTTACTTGGGAGCTTGGCATCCAAACTGAGGTCTTCATGCTTGGGCACATAACAAGCACTTTCCTCACTATTCATCAACTCTATAATAATTTTCTTTTTGGTTAACATGGAAATTACACTTCATATCATTTTTTAGAATTTTTTTTTTCAAGGTATGATCTCACTCTAGCTCAGTCTGACCTGGAATTCACTATGTAGCCTCAGGATGGTTTCGAACTCATGGTGATCATCCTACCTCTGCTTCCCAAGTGCTAGGATTAAAGGCATGCACCTCCATGCATAGCTTGTTTTTAGAATTTTAATTTGAATTCATGCAGTATTAACCTCAATAGCATTTAAAAACTCTAATTCTTTTTTAAATATGTTTTTATTTATTTAAGAGAGAGAACGAGGGCTGGAGAGATGGCTTAGCAGTTAAGCACTTGCCTGTGAAGCCTAAGGACCCTGGTTCGAGGCTCGGTTCCCCAGGTCCCACGTTAGCCAGATGCACAAGGGGGTGCATGCATCTGGAGTTCATTTGCAGAGGCTGGAAGCCCTGGTGTGCCCATTCTCTCTCTCTCCCTCTATCTGTCTTTCTCTCTGTGTCTGTCACTCTCAAATAAATAAATAAAAAAAATTAAAAAAAGAGAGAGAGAAAGAGGGAGAGAGAAAGAGACAGAGAGAGACAGAGGGAGAAAAAGGGCCTCCAGCCACTGCAAACAAACTCCAGATGCATGTACCCCCTTGTGCATCTGGCTTATATGGGTCCTAGAGAATCAAACCAGGATTCTTTAGCTTTGCAGACAGACACCTTAACTTCTAAGCCATCTCTACAGCCCATGTTATCTATTTATTTGAGAGCGAGGAAAGAGAGAGAGAAAAAAAAAAACAAAAAAACGAGAGAGAGAGAAAGAGAAAGAAACTGGCATGCCAGGGCCTTTAGCCACTGCAAACAAACTTCAGACATATGTATCATCTTGAGTATTGTTTTTGTGAGTACTGGTATGGTTTATGTGAGTACTGGTGAACTGAACCTTGGTCGGTAGGCTTCACAGGTAAGCACCTTAATCACTAAGCCATCTCTCCAGGCCCTATAAAACTGTAATTTCTACAGCTCAGTCTCCACCTCTTCTAGTGTTTGATAAAATGAAATTATAGCTTTATATGTGATACACAAGAACACATATGCAGGGAACAGAATTTAATACTTCCATAAAAGCCACAGTCATATTAATATTTGCATTGCAACTCCCATGTATTCACCTTTAGTGAATCCTTATTTCTTTATATGGCTTTGAGTTACAGTCTAGTGTCCTTTCATTTCCATCTGCACATCCATTTCTTCCAGAGCATGTCTAATGTAATAGATCCCTTCATATTTTTCTCTGGATATCCTGAGTTTCCTTCACTTTTCAAGGACAGTTTTGCACTATTAAATAAATACTCTTGTTTCAGATGTTGTTTTATTTCTTTCTCTTTATTGATATATCTGTTCACTGCCTTATAGCCTCCAAAATATCTAATAGGAAATCTATTCTTATAAGGGATTTAATTATTGGTTGCTTCTCTATTCTCGATTTAAATGTGACCTTTGCCTGCAGCTTTTGAATATTTGATGTTTAAATAACAGAGGGTAGATTTTTTTTTAACACAGAGAGAGAGAAACAAAGAGGGAGAGAGATACAGAGAGAGAATGGGCATGCCAGGGCTTCCAGCCACTGCAATCAAACTCCAGATGTGTGTACCCTCTTGTGCATCTGGCTAACGTGGGTCCTGGGGAATTGAGCCTTGAACCTGGGTCCTTAGGCTTCACAGGCAAACGCTTAACCACTAAGCTTTCTCTCCAGCCCAAGAGTGTAGAGTTTTTAAAGTTATTATATTTTGCATATTTATATTTATGTATTTCATTCAGTTTTAAAATCATTAAGCATTATAGTATGACTTTTTTACATTTTTCTTTAGAGACTCCCACAATACATATAATTGCCTAAGTGGTAATGATCTAAATACCTTACTATATTTTATTTTACTAATTTTATGCAGTATGTGTATATAAGCATACATGTTTGTATGTGTGGGTACAAGTGTGTTATGTATGCATGTGTATGGAGTAGTGAAGTTATTGTCAGTTGTCTTTCCCAATTACTCCCCATTAAAATTTTCAAAGCAGTCTCTCTCTGAACCTAGAACTCAGCAATTCAGCTAAAGTAGTGAATCAAAAAACTCTTCTTGTCTCTGCCTCCCCAAATAAGGACCAATAGACATGCACTATCAGATTTAGATCTTCAGAACGGAAATATCATGTCCCTTATTCTTTGAGCACTACAATATGAAAAATCTACAAATATTATAATCTACCAATAAAATCACAACAGCTATATACTGAAAATCTCTATCAAAATTCTATTTTGTGTTCATTTATAAAGATCAAGTTTTTAAGTAGGTTAATCCTTTCTCTAAAACCTTTATTTCACTTATTTTTAGTAAATATAATTTGTTTTAAAGACATTGAGTATGTTTATAATCTTCTATCCTACAACCAAAGCAAAATAAATAATCACTTTCAAGCATCCCCTGTAGAAGTAGTGTATATTGTCACTAGAGAGAAAGATGTGTGCACATATATAAAGCACGAGAGACAGAAAAAAAAGCATATGAATGCACGTGTGTGGGGGGATACTTTTATTAAGTATGTGGTCACTCCAATATAAATAAACTTTAGAAAATTTATCAAACTGAAATATTAAACAAAATACAAGGAAGCTTAGAATGAAAATTCTGAATTCCCTATTGAAATAAACCCTATTTTCTTCTTTATAATAACCTCTGCTAAAAGTTGGGCTTAAGTAATTTGTCTTTCAAAAATACAGTTGTCATACTTAAAAATATTTTGTTTCAGTTCTTAAACCTTAAATATTAATGTCCTGATCTTCAATGAATACGACTTTTTATCCCCCATGTGCTTCCCAGCCACTAGACATTGAGAACACTGAGCTTATATAAGCACAAGTGTCTTCAATCTAGAAAAGCAGAACAGCTATTCTTATCTTTTCTGGATCCTTAAGTGTGATCACTAATAAGGGTTATGTGAAGTAATTTGCTGCGGTGTACGAAGCTCTCGGTGTGCCTGCACACAATTCATTAGTGCAAATTCCATAGTGTCAGGCAGAAATCAACCTAATGGAGGAAATTAGTGAAAGTTAATTGATTAGGATTCTGTCATAAAATATGAGATTGTTGTTGGCCTATTTTTCATATATTTTTCTTATGGTGAAACTATGTTCTACACTTTTCAAATATCCTCCTGAAATTTATGATCCTCATGAATAACATTTGCTTAAAACCTTGATAGATATAAATGACCTGTGATATTATTTAATGTACCCCATGCTGAGATGGGCCTACTCTCTTACTCTCTTTACACATCTCTGCTATTCCACTAAATATGGTTGATAATAAGACTTTATATGAGCTAAAATGTAAGTATCTGTTTCGGCTTCTTTGTAGTGCTTCACTTAAGTCTTTTACTTTAAGTATTTCCATGCATGCTTGATTGAGCAAATAGGTAAGTTTTATTTTAACAATAAAAATTCATCTTCATGTCATGAACAGCAGGTTATGCAACTCACAAGGACTGGCATATGCCTAGTTGATTAATCCCACACAGACAGACAGTATGCTTTTGTGTGACTGCTCCTTTATCATTACAAAGCATTGTTTTGTCTATAAAACTGGCTTTACTACTCCAGAATGTTAAATAGTTTACATTTTGGCTTCTTCCAGCATGCTTGTTTATGCATAAATATTATAGTTCTCTTGCCAGGTGGTCAGTTTTTATAATTACAATATTTACTGGACTTGGCAACAAAGACTGAAAGGCAGAAATGATTGTTTTCAATTTGGAATATATTAGTTCTTACTATTGGGAAAAAGATTTTAGCATGGATCATATATTTCACAATATTTTAATATAACAAAAACTGAACAAAAATTTCCTTTCATAAAGATGCATCATTACCCTTTCAATGTCTTTTACTTAAATGTTGATAAAATCTTTACACAAATTTATATTATCTAAAAATTTTAAAATATCTTTTATAATTTTCTTTGAAAAAATTTCTGTTACATATACAATAATAAAATGAGTTATCTTAGCTTATGGTTAAAATTGTACTCATTGTTATAGTGTGGATATGGTAAGTGTAATTAATCAGAGAAACTTTAATATATTGATGATTTCTCTAGTATTACTCTGAGTATTATCAGCCACTGCCAGACAGGTAAAGAAATCAACTCCTCAAGAATAGAGAGCATAAGCACTATAGCTAGGAAGCACTGTGTAGTCTAAAATGCCAGTGACCTAGCCGCTGTCAGCTTGGCAGGTCACCAGAACAGGAATCATACAGAGAGCTGAAGCAGGTGAACTGTAGGAAGAAGATATCTTTTTAAATGAACTTGCTGATAAAAAGCTTCAACAGCATGACATATCTCTGACATGCTGGGAAACAGCAGCAGACAGAGCAAACCCACATGTAACAATTGAATCTAGGAGTGAATATATAGGACCATAAACCAAATGAGGCTTGTGAACAGCCACCAAGGTTACAAATCAAAAGTCATTATGTACCTTTTCCTTGTGGATCCAATGCCGAAGCCAATAGTGTACTTGCCTTCAGATTTTCATGAATGAAGGCAGCTATCAACAATTGACCAGATAACAGAAAATACTGTTTTCTTCAGAAAGAGAAATCATACAGTGTTTGAAAAAAATGGTGATTTTGGTGAAAACATGGTTTGACTTTTGCATCTTAAATCTTACTGGAGGCCATCGTCCCATATGCATTGTTATGTAACTAAGCACACTATTATCAATTAAAGACCTCTCAAATGTCTGCGCTGTAAGAAACCAAATAGTGATCATTATTTTTGCCTTTACGATTGAAGCTAAGGAAATGTCTTTATAGCTGATAGGTTTGGTTGTACTAGTGTTTGTTCTAGTGTTCTTTCATTCTGTATACTATGAACCAATGTGAATAACAAAGGACTTCACTGGGCTACAAACTGAGAGAAGAATAAGTCATTAGCACTGCAGGAGAGAGTTTTAATAGCCTTTGATTAATCCATAATCTACCACTATGACAATATTCTTTTTTAGTGGGATTTCCAATTAGATTGTTATTTGAAACACAATTCATTTTACATTGATCAAATGTTCTGCATGTTTTTATGTTGTCATTACATAAAATTTAGCAAACTGATTATTAAGACAATAGAGGAGGGTCACAGATGTCATTTTTCAGGATTCTGCAATATCTTCTGGGACATTTCATAAGGTATTTACTAAGATGCCAACTTCTATGTTCTAATACCTTACTTGTTGTGTTTTATTGTTTGTTTGTTTTGTTTTCTGAGGTAGGGTCTTGCTCTAGCTCAGGATGACATAAAATTCACTATATAGTCTCAGGGTGGCCATGGCAGTCCTCCTACCTCTGTCTCCCAAGTGCTGGGATTAAAAGTATGTGCCACCACACCAGGCCTTGCTATATGCTTTTAACTTTATATCTCCTCATTGTTGATAAATTCTTGATAAAGTATTGACTATATTAAGCTCAGGTGTATGTTCGTGAGCAGTCTGCAAAACTGTTTACATGGTACTACCTACTATGTGAGTGTCCTTTTGTTTTTGGTAAATGTTAAATGCAGAGTGAGATGTCATCGATTTTATCTATTTTGTTGTTGCTAATGAGAAATGTGTTAAGTAAATTTTATTAATGATATGTTTTCATGTTAAAGTTCTAATTTAGTCAATAGCATTTGTTTAATAATTATAGGTACAAGCAACTTTAGTAAGTATTTTCAAATCTTACCTCATTGACTTTCATGGTATAATAACCATTTGAAGTAGGTGGTATTGTTATATATATTTATCTGAGAGAAGGCTGGGACACTGGGAGATTAAGTGATGGATTGGCTTAAGGTTGGTTTGTAATTTGCATATCAGATAGTTCAACTCCAAAGTTTTACTGTTAATTAGTACACTTTACCGCCTATGCCAGTAATCACAACCAAAGCACACTTCTAATTTGTTTTACTTCACATTCCAGGCATTGTTAGTTTATAAAATATTTTTGGTAATCTGACAGTAACAAAATTTGTTCATAAGATGGAGATATGGCTTAGTGGTTAAGATGCTTGCCTGCAAAGCCTCAGGACCCAGGTTTGAGTCTCCAGGTCCCTTGTAAGCCAGATGCACATGGTGGCACATGTGTCCGGAGTTTGTTTGCACTGGCTAGAGGCTTTGGCATGCCCATTCTCACTCTCCCTCTGTCTTAAAGAATTAAATATCATAAAAATCTGTTCATGATGCTACTCTAACAACTCATACGAGCTTTAGCACTTTAATGTAATAAGTTTAAATTAAGTTACATACTTTGTAGGCAATACTTTTTTGACTTATCAGAATATGTTAATGTAAATATAATTTTTGTATATACTTGAAAGTCAAAAACATCATGTGCCTTGCTTTATTGTGATATTTTTTTTTAGTGCAATTACTTGAACCTTGATTAAGATACAGAGAAAAAAAGAAAAAAAGAAGCCTGAAATATCTCTAAGTTGTGCCTGGGGAAAGTGGAAAAAGGTCATGTGTAAGAAGCATTTTTGCCAGTGCTCAGTCAAGATTGTTAGGTAATGGTGTATCAAACATAATAATAATTTAGGCTGTCATTGTCAGCACTCATAAATTTCTTTTCATCATGTAGCTGATTTTCCATTTAAAATAATGAGCACATCCAAATCCCTATTTCCAGGTCAAATATATGGTCCCCTGAATTGTCTGACTCTTCAACAAGAAAGTAAATGAAGAGGAACAGGTTGTATATCAGGAGGGAATTTGAATAAAATGGTGGAAAATTTGAATTCAGGTAGACTAGACAAGAGAGCAAGGAGGACACACAATGTGCCAGAAAATTGTAATCAGGGTATAAGAATAAAAGAAACAAAATTGATATGTAATATATATTTATTTCTATTTTCTCAATAATTTCCCTATAGATATCCATCAATGTGTTGATTGTTTCTTAGAAAACCTGCTATTGCTAACATTGACATTTTCCTTCTGAAGCTTCTCTCTGACTGGATGCATTGGACATTCAATCAGTCCATAATGGCTAGATATTGCCTTAAATTTATACTCATATTAAAATATTCTAAAATTGCCCAACCAACAATATAAAATGGTTGTTATTGTTTTCTGTTGGTACAATATTTTCAAAGAATGTCTACCATGAAACATGATTTACTTTTGCACACCAGTGCTAATCAATTTCTTTTTTCAGTTAAAGAAATTTCACACATTTGAGAAATAATAAAACATTGTCATGTATATTCAGTATAATTCAACATTTAACATTTATAGTCACCTTTTTAAATTCTGTCCATTTCTTGAATATTCCCTCTACCTGCACCAAGATACTTGGAGAAAATCCCAACTAAAAATGGGGATTCATAAAGATATCACTGTTTATCTCTAAAACATGTTAACTTTCCAAATATAATAACCAGAAAGCTATTTTTACAAATAAGTTCACAAGCATTCTTGGTTATCATCAAATATCCAGTGTTGAAATTGAATTCCCTTGTGATTTCTATGATAGATTTACTGCTTCAGTTGTTCATTTTTTTTTTTAATCTCAACTTTCTTGTGCTTAAAGTTTATTTCTTGTGTATAGCAAATAACTAGGTCTTGCTTATATTAAGTTCAACATTTTCTAACAATGACAGCATTTGCTCAGGTTATTTACATTGAATGCTAGGATTACTAAGAAAATATTTCATTTTATTCCATCCCTCTTCTCTTTTTCAATTTCACTTTTCATTTTTGTTTTAGAAAGAGTGAGCAAGAGAGAGGGAGAGTATTGGTATGCCAGGGCCTCAGCCACTTAACTGAACTCCAGATGCTTTTGCAACCTAGTGGGCATGTATGATGACCTTGTGATTGCCTTACCTTTGTGCATCTGGCTTATGTGGGATCTGGAGAGTCTAACATGTATCCTTAAGCTTCACAGCTAAGCACTTTAAAAGATATGCCATCTCTCCAGCCAATATTTCACTTTTTTTCTCATTCATTTTGAAATAATCAAGTTGTACTGTAAAAATATATATGCACTCACAAACCTATGTATCTTTATTTATGATAGTTAATATAGAAATTCAAATATAAACATCATTATGACCTTTATTGACTATATTCGACCTCCTTCATATTGTAAAATATTATAAGAAAGTAATCTGCTTCAGTTCATTGCCCTTAGATATTTTTGTGCAATTGTAATCATATATATGTGCTCTGATTAACTTCTTACTCATTTGCTGATGTAAAACACCCAATGGAAAGCACTTGATGGGACAAAAGGGATTATTTCAGGCTTTCAGATACCAGGCAGAGGAAGATGACTCACTTCATCACACATCCACAGCAGAAAGAATGAACAGCAAGAACCAGATCCTGCAGCCGATTACAAACACACATCTTAGGGCTAAATTCAAGATCTTCCTTCAGTGATACTCTTCTTGCAGGGCTCTGCCTGATGGAGACTTAAATAGGAAGCTTAATCTTAAACCAAAATACCTGAGGCTATGGGGAACCACCACAATATAATTATATGTTATAGAAAATTTATTATATTTTATATAATGTCTTATTAATATATATTATATGATAAACAGAGAATCAGAATATCTATATTTAATGTCATCTTAAGCATATATTTAACTATGTGGTCTTTTGTAGAAATTTGCCATTGTTTTTGGCTATCATTTTCCTTGAGCCCAATGACTTTCTTCTAAATCTCCTTTCTGTGAATAGCTGTTAGTGTACCTTATTTTGGTTTTATTTTATGTCATACTTCCTGTATTCTCAATTATATAAAAGATGTAATTCTTGCATATAAAGGTTAAGAAGAATCTTTGTTTAGTTCATTTATTTTTTTCCTTTGTATATTTTAACTTTGCTCTATTGACTTGTGGCTAAAATTGTATTTGAATACCCAGCTGTTATATTTTTATGTATCTTTTATCTGTTGCTATATTATGTAGCAGGTTAATTATCAATAATTTTGCTTTTATGATTAGGTTTTGTTTTTACTCAATTTAATTTTATTTAATTCAAGGGTATGTTAAGATTTTTATGTGTTGGATTGATGTTAGTCATGAAATTAAAAAAAAAATCTTCAAGTTCTTAAACTACAATACATTGTCATGTCTTCTTTAATGTAAGTATTGTATTTATCATTGCAAAGTTTTGGTAAAAGTTAAGTAAACATCTAAGGATGAAGGAAATGTATATTTTCTGAACAGTTGAACAATTTGCCAAATTATTAAGCAGAAATTCTATAGCCTCAAGAAATCTCACTTCTGAATCCAAACAAAAAAAAAGAAATTAGAAATTGAAAGAAAGATATTTATGCACCAATGATCATGGCAGAATCATTCACTGTAGCCCAAATAGGAAAACAACCCAGAAACGGTAGCAACCTGAGGGACGATGGGCAAAAAAAAAAAAAAAAAAAAAAAAACAAAAAACAGATGTACTGTACTTATTAACTGGTATATTATCCAGATATAAAGGAAGAAAATTCTGACATACACTGTAGCAAGAATTAAGCCAGCAGATATTCTGTGAAATATATCAACAAATAATAGTCAATACTGAGTGATTCTTTCATCAGGGAACTCGTTATAAATTTATAAAGGCATACAATGCAATGGTGATTACTAGGAAATGACAATGAAGTAAGATAAGCCACAATTTTAATAATTATTGATTTTCAGTTGGAGAAGATGAAGCAATTTTGGAAAGAAATGATAGAGATAGTTTCAAGACAAAATGAATTTAATGAAAGTGTCTTTCACACATTATGTGTGTATATATATATATATATATATATATATATATATATATATATATATATATACATATGTATATGTATGCATATGTGTATATGTATCTGTATATGTATGTATATATCTCACTCACACATACACATAAATACACACACAGACATGCACACACAGGTGCACACATGAAGACTTAACCACAGTAAAAATATTCATGTTAGGATTTCTTAAAACAATACATGTGTAGGTGATATTTCTAGTTGATATGTTAGTATGTATAATGATTGAAGGCAACTTGGTAGAATTGTACAAAAGTTGCTTTGTATAAAAAAAAGTACCCCTAAATCTTCCTTTCTACCTTGGGTTATTTGATAACTAACACATTTCACTGATTTCTCCCATGGTTGATTGTTATTTTGAATATTTCAACACAAGGAACTAAGTTACAGATCATGACATCTTCCTATTCAAAATCCAATAATTCTCCTTCCTGCTCAAAATAAAAATTTCAATAATTTTAATCCCACCTAAATCCTGTGTAAACTCACTTCTTTGTTTTCTACTATCTTTTCCTCCTGTCTGACAACCCATGCTCCAGTATCTTTTATTTGAATTTATAGATTATAGAAATTAAGACATTATTAAATATTTACTTTGCATTAGATATATCTGAGTCTTAAAATACTGCTTTTAAATGTTATATTATTTGATTTTAACAAGAGCATTACAAACTTGTTCTTTTTATCTGTGCTTTCAAATGTGAAATATCAGGACCACGGAATCAAATAAAGCCTATAAAATGAGTGCTTATCATTTCTAGTGTAAGCATCCTAACATCTGGGACCTTCAACTATAAGCCTTTGTTTTGATCCTTCATACTGTCTTTGAATTTAGGCTATGTATCCTTTGGAAATTACTTGGGAGATAATTACTGTGGTAAAAGTGGTTCATTTTAGAGCTGTCTTCAATTCATAGAATCTATTTCTAAAACCTTTCTCATTTAAAGCATGAGATTTTTTCCTTGCTCCAACAAGGAAAAAACTTTCATTTGTCTTTCCTCAAGTTATTATATGTAATAATTCAACCATTACATTTCTTATAGATATCACTGGCTTTGTTTGTTTGTATTTGCACAAAGAATATCATACTACCATAGGACTATGCCCCACACTGGCCCTGTTGCTTCTTTGAAGTGTATATCCAATTTTGGTAACATTTTTTTCTTTCTTTCCTTCCAGTATTCAAATATTTTCCCTTATTTCCAAATGTATCATCCTGAAAAAATCTCCAGGCTACCCATATTTTTCTTAACAGTCAACCATATGTGTTGAATATTTCTCATTATTTGTAACCTCACAATTTTTAATTATGAAAGTTCATTTTCTGGTAAAGGCATTAAGGAAGATAAACATTTTTATTGATATAAGCATTTCCTATCTGGTTAGGTCCATTTGATAAGCTGACATTTGATTTTCATTTTATATTATACTCAGTTTATTTAAATCATTTAATTGCTTCAGAGTATTATGGGAAAGCTACTATCAATCAGTGTAGGAAAAATAACCTAATAATGAATTTCCAGCAATTATAGACTTTAATAACACTAATAGCAGATAAGTAAAAGCAAAGGACAAAGGTATGAAATATAATTTTTTTTTTCTGATCCTTAATTGTAAGTTTAAAAAAAAAAACTTTCCAGGTATTATATTGACTGCAATGGGAGAACCTATCTTCATAATACACCAGTAGTCCTGTATTTTAAAGGCAGATTTATATTCCATCTGGGACCCTGCATCACTGTATTTGGCATTTATATAAGTCTGAGACTGACCAAGTTCACTTTTCCTTGCTTTGGGAAAAGCAGGAATGGGGGAGAGAGTAAGTTGTTATGACCTGGGAGGCTTTAGAATGTATTCTTGCCTGAAGGTTTAAAAGGTTCTATGACAATGACAGGCTGTACACATGATAGTTCAGCATTTTGTGAGATAGAAAACATTTAGCATAGACTTTATTGTCAAGCTGATATCACTTCAATGGCTAAAAATGGGCTGGATTGTGATCCAACACTATGGTTTATTATTTTTTTAAAGGGGAAGCTGAAGAGATGGTTTATTGGTTAAGGTGCTTGCTTGCATGTGAAGCCTAAAAACTCATGTTTGAATCTCCAGGTCCCACAGTCCCACATAGCCAGACTCACAGTGAGGCAAAGGGCACAATGTTGCACATGTGCACAAGGGGGGGGAGGCATCTAGAGTCTGTTCATAGTGCTAAAGGTACTGACATGCCCATCCTCCCTCTCTCTCTCTCTCTCTCAAAATAATAAATAAGACTGTAAATATATAAATTTAATTTGTTCATAACAACATGCATAATATAAATACATAGTAAATTGTGTTGTAGAATTTCACAATTTAGTTTAGCATTCAGTTATTTAGCAAGTATGAATTTGAGAATATACTTTTTGTGAAATATAGGAACATAAATACAAAACAAAGCATTTGACTATAGCCTTTAAGCTTGAGTTAAAGTAGAGTAATGTGTCTTTTCAAATAAATGTTAAACACACGAAAATATGATAGAATGATGTATTACAAAAATGATGTTTAAAACAACAGTAAGAATAAGTGGATCTTTTCTGTTTCTCCAGGTAAGAGAGGTATTAGGAAGAAGGGGGAACAAACTTTCACATGATTCTGTCTTATATTTATATATGTATATTGCAAATATAAGCAAGTTTCAGTTGAAGATTACAGTAACAGCTAAAGAAAAGATTTTTTTTTTACTTTTTTTAAATTAATTTTTTATTACTTAGTTTTGTACTCAGCAAATACAATCAGTTTGGTGCCATTATTAGGCTCATCTGTGACCTACCCCCTCCCCATTGGCCCCTCCTTGTTGAAGTATATGGGTCGTGCATTGTGGAGTTAGCCCACAGTTATGGGTAAGATAAATGTCTCTGCATATCATGAACCAACATGTGGCTCTGACATTCTTTCCGCCCTCTCTTCGCAAAATTTCCCTGAGCCATGTTGGGTTCAGTTTTGGTCTGCTTCAGTGCTGAGGTGTTGGGGGCCTCTGAGGCTCTGGCTCTCTGATTTGGTAGGAGTTGATTTTTCTCTGTGTTGGTCTCCTTCCCCCTTGTGCTGGTATCCAGTTCATCAGGAAAACAGCACCCTTGCTTGTTTTGGCAATTTTTCTTAGTTTCAGCCGGGGCCCTTTTGAGGTATGATGGGGTGGCTCTCTCCTTAGGATCTCTCTGAAAAAGAGAAAAGGTGGGTTTTTTTTATTGTTTTAGTACATATAATCAAATTAAATCATAGGATTTGGCTGGTGTTCTTAGAGGAATACATAATAAGAGAGAGCCCTGGTTGTCAAGTCAATACTAATAGTGTATTACACAGCCCCAGTAGTCACATTTGTGAGCCATGATGAGGTCTGTGCTTTGATGTACAAAGGGATATCCAAGAGACCAGAATTTCTGTGCTAAAGATAATTATGTGGAGAATGTTATAGCAAAGCTATTTAGGCGGTTAGAAGTATGGATTGGGAACCCACATTGGCAGGTGGATACAGACAAAGAGATCACTAATTTTCCTAAGAAGCAGGTGTGTTTGTAGACTGAGGAAAAAGCTAGATGAAGCCATGCTGACACTATAAAGAGGTTATAATGATCCTTGAGAGAATTGCATGGTGTTGATTAAAGGATAGTTTTTATCTGAAGAAAACAAACTTGGCTGTATCTATAATTGAAGTTTAAAGAATAAAAGCACAAATATTTAAAGGAGAGTAAATAATTAATTTTGAAAGACTTTGAGGCCACAGAAGATAATGGGAAGAGAAGTTGCTTTTGTATTATGAAAGTGGAAAGGAATAAAAAAGCGCTATAGAGTATAAGTTTAGAAGAGCAGCCTTCAGCTTGAGTACTGTTAAATGTATTACCTGAACATGAGGCAGAAGCATGGCAAAAACCGGTTGAGCAATTCACTTTTTTACTAATGCCATGTGAAATTTCAGCTTTGTACCATCTCAGAAGTTTTGACTACTTGTGACCTGCACACTATGAGTGCTCATTTTTTGAAAACCTCCTTTATAATGAAACACCATTCATGCTAAATTACCTCAATTTTGAGTGGGTACAGATTCACTGTAGTACAAACATCTCTGGGAATATTCATTAATATCAGTGTGGCATGCTCATGTTTGCTCACTCCCTTCCTCCCTTGCTCTTTCTCTGAAATAAATGGGTAAATAATAAATACATTTTGTAAAAAAAAAAAAAAAGTGAATCAAAGAGCTGTGGATATGGCTCAGTGGAATTTGTCATTTGTTGGTAAAGCATGGGGATCTAAGATTAAAAACCCTGCTACCACATAAAAAGCCAGTGGCTCCATATGTCTATAAACCACAGTAAAAGGCAGTGAAGACAAAACATCAATGTCTAATTGAAGAGCAGTGAGCTTCCGGTTCAGGGAGAGATTTTTATCTCAAAGAAAGAATGTAGATGCATCATTGACAAGGTCTCCCAATATTGTCCTTTTGGTTCTGTATAGCCAGATGGTGGGATGCATACAGTAGCACACAAATATGCCTACAGATCTCTCTCCTTCACACACACACACACACACACACACACACAGAGAGATGTCTAAGTATACAATACAGAGATTATAAAAATGTTTCCAATATTGGTAATGCTATAGACCTAGACCTGCAACTGTGAGAAACATTACCAAATGTGCTTTCTTCTTGAAGGTAAAATGTATTGCTGTTGTTAAACTGAGTTCCTTCTTGCCATACATCATGTAACACTTCTAGATAGATGCTGGATTTTATATGGTTCTCTTCCAATGGATTCCATTGACCCTTATAGAAGTGAATTTACTGTTTGTGCATTTCCTATTTTTAAATGTATACTGTGTCATTACATCATAATTGGTTCAAAATATTTAATTACACATATGTGTACTCCTTGGCATTCTGTTTACATGTTGTTCTTCTATTAAACTGAAATTTACATGATTTTTGACCATGTCGTTCTCTGTTTTATGTAAGATGAATGAATTCTTGACATAATGTTCAGGAAAAGTTCTTTGGAAGTTATGAATTCTTCAAGAGTCCTTGTAAAGGAGAAGGAATTAAGAAAACAACAACAACAACAAAAAAAAAACATAACCATGTAAACAAGAATTCGTGCTTAAGGTCACAATCTTGATCAGTGCTGAGGCTGGTATGGAAATTTTTATGGGGTGACTAAATGAATTCATTGTTGGATTTTAATTGTAAAAATTAAAATTTTACCATGTAGCCTTAATTTTACCCTTTGAGAAATAAAATAAAATCAGAAAGAAGAATAGCATGACATAATTAGCATGGGCCAATTACTAAACCAGAGTCATATATATACAATATCACACTAAATTTTACCAGTCTGTGAGACAGATGGATATGAAAAATTCTGTGGTAGAAAAATTAATGAGACTATCCATGAGATTTAGTACAATAAAAACAAAAGGCCAACCATGTTTTTACATTTTTTTTTTCATTTTTCATTTTTTTATTTATTTGCAAACAGATAGAGATAGAAAGATGGAGGGACATAGAGAAAGGGAGAGAGTTTGAACATGAGCACACCAGGGCCTCTCGCCACTGCAAAGAGACTCCAGATTGATGTGCTACTTTGTGCAGCTGGTTTTGCATGGGTACTCAGGAACTGTACCTATTAGGTGGCTTTGCAAGCAAGCACCTTTAAGCTCTGAGCTATCTTTCCAGCCCCAATCACAGTATAAGTGGAGAGTATAACTTTAATAGTCAACAGTATGAAATGTCAAGTTCACCTCTACTACCTGAAGCATGCAATCACTGAGGCAAATCAGGAAGTAACACAGTAAAATCCTTAATTGCCTGATGTGTTCAATGATATGTTATGAAAGATACAAATAAATGTTATTACTTTATGTGGTGTCTTTACATGTGTATGCTTCCTAAATATACAGGAATTTTGGATTCCTTCTACTCCAGTAATTGGTCTTATGAATTTGAAGAATGAAAATCATGGTCCAGAAAATAAGGTTCAGGAAGAGTTTTTTTTTTTTTTTTTTTTTTTTTTTACATTTTTAAAGCTTTAGGAGGATGAAGAGAAGTAGGCATAAACCTAGAACTAAGAGAAGGATGCAAGGTGGAGCTCTTGCCTAGAGAGGTAACAGTGGGTTTGAGAAGCCCACCTGGAGACTTAGATCTGGATTTTTTTTTTTTTTTTAATGGGGAGTGTCCATGTCTGTTTCCTATCATTTCCCCTTTCTGAAAAGGTAGTCCCAACTGCCATTAGGGTATTCGGACAGTGGATTGATCTGACTTCTTCAAGCTGAACGGGTCATTGGGTGTGGCAGTTGGAGTATCCCTCCAGTGGGTCTATTTTAAAGGACCCCAAATGCTGAGGGTCTTACAGTATAGGAAAAAAAACAAAACAAAAAAAAAACCACTATGATTTCCAAATAAGGTCTTTGGTTGTGCGGAGAATGGGAGAAATCAGGGAGAAGCAAGCATCAGGTAAATTGTTTAGAGAGGTCCTGATGTTTCCACTTATGTAGCATTTCAGGCCTTGGAGGGTGATCCAGGGGACCCATATAGGTGGAGTTAGATTGTCATGGGGCAGTGTGTGTGTGGGGGTAATTGTAGATGAGAGGATACAAAGTTAAACTAACAGTTGAACACACAATGTCTGAAAATTTCCAGAATTATTATCAGAAATGATAGGCATGCTTTTTTTTTTTTACCATGAAGATCTAGAAATTTACCAAATGGTGTTGTCTGTACTTGTTCTTGTAAAGCAGATAAGACATGAGCAAAACTATCAAGAATTTTTCTACACAGTATTTAACTTTGATAATGGTACAGATGTCATTGAGTCATGTGAGCACATTAAACTAAAGGTACAGTCTATGTGGTGATATTTAAATTCTTTAAGATATGCAAGAGGGGGTTTGAGAAGCCCACCTGGGATTCAGATCTGGGGTTTTTTTTGTTGATTTTTTTTTTTTTTTAATGGGGAGTGGCTATGTTAGGAAGACCAGGTTGACAGGTCACTATGGACACTAACGAGATTTTACAGCTTTCCCAGTAAGCTCAGGCAAGGACTAGGGTTTCTGTCCTCTAGGAAGGGTGCAAGCTCAATCTACGAATCTTTCCGAGGGAATAACATCCAGATTTCTACAAACTCAGTGACATTGCCTGCTTTTATTCAAGTAATACAAAACCATTGCTTTTGGTGTGCTGTTATCCTGACTGCCTAGTCAATTTCTTTCTCCTTTCACTAACATACCTGTCTATGTATAGGTAATACACAAATAAAGAGGGGACAAAAGGAAATTTGTAACCTAATTTCAATGATGAGTTGGTTCTATTCATAAATACAAGTTATTTATGTTTTCACAGAAGCAACAAGTGATGATGCTAGAAGGAAAAGAATTTTATATAATTGCAGGTTTTTAATTTTTTTTTCTCTCTCTGTGGACCTTGCTAAGAGTGTTATAACTGGGAAGTGACTTGAAATAGCCCATAGGTACATATCTAGCTGGATTGAAGTTTGCAATAACTAAATGAAATTGCTTTACTCTACTTATTATATGCTCTTTTCCATGTATTATAATCCCATCTACTTGTCACAGTTGCTAAAAAACTTCACATGGAGCCAGGTGTGGTATTGCATGCCTTTAATCACAAGACTCAGCCAGTAGAGGTAAGAGGATTACCATGATTTTGATACGAGCCTGGTAAAACATAGTGAATTGTAGGTCATCCTGAGCTACAGTGAGACCGTACCACATACACACAAAAAATACACATATTATTTCATTATTTTAAAATAAATTTACACCTTACCACAATACAAAAGAAGAAAAAGCAAAAATTTAAAGATTATTCTTTGAAATACTTTATAAGAAAATTAATGTACTCACAAAGTTTCTGAGAAATTATTATATGATACTCTGAAATTACTTAAGTTTTATAATCAATGAAATTTTTTTGAATTTTTTAAAATTTATTAAATTATTTTATATATTGAAAGGGAGAAAGTGATACTGATGCCAACAAATTGCTTTAATAAGATCTGTGCACAGAATATTGAAAAAAAGTTATTATCATGAAGCTGTTCATTTGTTTCTGGAAACACTTATAGTTCTTGGTTCATTTGAACTCTCATATTTTTTCCTTCTCAACCAGTAACAGTAGTTTCCATATTTTCTTTAAGTGAGATTGAATACTTTCCCCCTAATGACTGTCTCGCTATAGCCCCAAAGCACTTTTTAAAAGAGAGGGAAAAATGAAAATGGGCTCAATGATTTCATGGTTATTAAACACTGCAAAATATTCTGTCTAAAAAAATGAGTCATCAGCTAAAATATTATTGCCAAAGTATTGTAAACAATAAATATGTATTCTTTCCTTTAAGATGTTTTAATTCACAGAATGCTTACTGACTGAGTCTTACTGGACAATGAAGTTCACCACTCATTGGGAAAGAAAATAAACTGATAACACTTAATGATATTAATTTTGAATATTCCAGTAATTTCCCTTGTGTTTGCACTAGGACAGTTAAGATCCCATTTTGGAATCAGATAGACTTATTTATCAAGTAAATGCCATTTTAATAGCTGCATATTGCTGGCCATGGCTTTTGTAACCTTTGCAAACATCACCTGCTCAGATGGGATTAAATGAGATTAATTTGTTTACTGAGGTAAACAATAGTTACAGCAGATGATTATCATTGACAGATAATCCTTTATGAGAAATTTATTATTGACCCCTAGGTTATACTATACAGTACAATGTTATTAGTGGTAAATTTCCCTTGTTATCAAAAGCCACAATTTTAAAATCTGTGTTTTCTATGGAGTTACAAATAAGTCAACTTACTTTTAATCAACTGTCTATGATAATGGCCTCTGCCAGATGTTCTCTTTCTTCCATATGTTCAAAATAGCCCTCATCATAACAGTACTTCCCTACTTTAGGGTCATAAAATTCTACTTATTTTTCAATAGATACTAAGAAGACTATGTGTCTGACTCTCAAATCCCAGTGTTATATGGGTTTCTAAGAGTAAATATCATCAAACATCCTGTAAAAACATATCTCTTAGAATATGAATATAATCAATGTGTAATTCTGGACATCAAGTAAAACCACATTTTTAACTGGGTCTATGTAAGTTATCTGGTACCTGAAGCTTTTGGACTACCAAATTCTTCACTGTAAGAAAAAGCATATGGCAAATATGTGGAAAAATTTATGCTTCATACACCCACAGAACCCACCAAAGCTTACATTTTTGTCTTCTTAATAAGTTAGTCTTGTGAATATTCTGTGTCTTGGGTAATAGCTCTGGCCCAGTATACTGTTAATTTAACATCCTCACCATTGATAATAGTATACTGAAATAGCCATTTTATTGTTTTTAGTGCTTTCTTCATATTTTTGGATAATTCATAGGTTAACAATAAGTAATGTCACATATTACTTGTTTTAACTTTAATTTTGTGGAAACTTCAAGTGCAAGATCCCATTAATATTTTACTGTTTTTGGTATTACTTATCATAGTGATCATTACATATTGTTTATGAAAACTGTCAATAGAATATTTAAAGAGAAATATGAGATTAACCTAATAAAGGGGGAAATGTATATAATTCTACTTCCCCCTATTATAAAATATTGTTCCTATTAATTTCATCTCATTTACTTATTATTTTAATTAAACTGAATAAGCAACTAATGCATAGAAAGTTTGAAATGAATGTTACTGTTTATAAAGGAAGACAAGGCTTAGTGAAGAGGCTGTTATGAAGACTTATTTTTGTGACGTGGGATGACAAATCTAGCACTAAACCAGGTACTCTTTGATATCGCCAGAGGAAAAATGAGAGCCAAACTAATATTTATTGGTAGTAGGTGAGGCCTGACTAAGATTTAATAAGATACAGCCAGTTTGAAATACGAAATATATTTTTGATTAGTGGTTAAGGTGCTTGCCTACAGACCTAAAGACCCAGTTTTGAATCCCCAGTACCCATGGAAGCCAGATACAAAAGGTGGCACATGCATCCAGAGTTAATTTGCAGTGCCTAGAGGCCCTAGTATACCCATTCTTTCTCTCCTTCTTATTCTCTCTCAAATATATAAATAAAATAGTTTTAATTGCAATAATTACAAATGTTGTTCCATGCAAATGCTTTCACATTTTACATATTTAATTTTGGGCAAGTCAATCAACATCATATGCTATTTTTTATCTTCAAATTAATGATAATATCATTTGATTATTGTGAGGATTATGTGAAACATACTGTGTCAATATTTTATCTTTGTATATAATGAATAGTAAAACTGGTTTTGTCCCCTTATATTATACCAAAACTCTTTAACTCTGTAAAAATACCTAAGCAGTCTCAGTCACATTGTTCAGGTTTAACTACTGATAACACTGTACTGTAACACTGATGTAAGTTTTAAAATAAGGTAACACATACATAAATATCACTAAGCTACCTAATATCTGTGATATCACAGGGTACAAGTCAGAAATGAATTATGTTAGACAGATGTTAGACAGTGGCTTGTTACCGTTAAATATTTAGCCAGAGTTATGACATTGAATATTTGTTTTTAAAAGTACTCCATCCATAATGAGTGAAATGGATATTGATTTAGATAAAAATAAACTAGTTTGTAAGTAAATGTATTAGGAAATACCCCATGGGGAAAAGAAAAAAGTCTTAAGCCTGGTTTGGTGGCACACGCCTTTAATCCCAGCACTTGGGAGGCAGAGGTAGGAGAATCACATTGAGTTTGAGACCACCATGAGACTATGTAGTAAATTCCAGGTCAGGCTGGGCTAGAGTGAGACCTTGAAAAAAAACTTGAAAAAAAAGAGTTTCATTAATAATACTAAAAATAACATTCAGTTTCATTTGTATAGCATGGCTGAAAAGGAGTTGTGGCATATTATGTCTGACAATTCTGGTTCCTCCTAGATTATCCCAAATATAATACTGTGTTAATGAACATTAAAAATGTATAAGCTTAGAAACCTTTGCTATTATCCTAGGCATGTCACTTTGATATAATTCCTACTCTTTTTTTTACTCTTTTGTGTATCTTTTAAAAATTATAAAGAAGTAGTCTTTTCAAGTCATCTAAAATTCAGCAACTGTCCCACAAGTGCTTACCTATAAAATAGTAATCACTGTGATAATTCATCTTCCATTTCTTTAGCATTCTCAAGTGGAAGCTTTATCCATGGACCTATAACCATTTAGCTTGTTTAAGTTGTTCCCAATTATTTGGCCCCTGTTTTAATTGCAATTTCTGTGCATTCACACTTCTGAAAGTGAGGAGTATAAAGTTCAGCATGGAAGGCTTCATTGTAGTGTAATCAGGGTCAGATCCATGAGTATATGAAAGTGTAATGATAAATGGCACACAAAAGAAAAAAGGTCAGAATTAACTGTATTATGTTCACTCTGTTCAGGAAGATGTAAACTTCCTTTGGTTTTAACAAAGTCTGGAACAAAGATATGGCAAATCGATAATGTCACTGCAAATCAAAGCCCATAGTTAGAATGACTGGAAATCAAGATATTAGAAATTGGAAATAGTTCAAAAGGAAAATACATAAAACTGTATGATTAGAAAATACAGCCTCTAAAGAGGCCTAAAGGAATGTTGAAAATTAGAGTCTTAAAGGAGACAAAGGAAATACTTTCAAAGAACTCTTTCCATGTCTTTGCAGCCCTGTGATGGAAAGGGCATTGGTCTGATTTAGGGTGCTGGCTCTGCCCTTACTTTCTCTATGATTCTTGTATCTTTCTATGTTGATCAGCTTTGTTATTTATCAACAAAGTAAAACACATTATTTGTCTTATGGGATACTTATAACAATTGAATTTAATAAAGAACAAAAATACTTATGTAGTTGTTATTAATAGATAGCTGATAATATTAATTATAATTATTTAAAACTTATTCCTTAATGAATATCTTAACTACATTCATTTTTTTTTCTAGCAAATAGTTTATTCAAGGTAGGCACATAGCACGTTTCAAGTTGATTTAATTCTATATCAGTGTAGAAATGGTAACAAACATCAAGAACTCAGCTATTCTTACTAATCATGGTTCTGGTCTGGAAAATGAAAGCTTGCCATGTACTTGAAGATTACAGTCAAGGGAATAATTGGAGTCTATTCTACAATGTGAGTGTGACCGATCTGGCATGTGATGAGCTCTGCTCACAGTAACCCTTGATGTTGCTGTGAGACTATTAGGAGACAGCCATCTCATGAAGATAACTTTCTTCAGTCAGTATTACTTGGAATTTATTATTCTAAACTAAACAGAACATTTCATCAAGGACTATAAAGCAGACAATTACAGTACATATTTCTGGCAAGTCACATCACATTAGATCTTATTGGGACTTGTATATTACTAGTCTTATGAGAAAGACAATGCAGTCCTGCATTTTTTCAACACTATCATACTGATTGTTGAAAACACACCAAATAATGATGGACAGAGCAAACCTTCACTGATGACATGTATTTAGGCTGAACAGAGTTCTCTTTTGACATTAGAGCATAATCCCTTACTTAACTATTAAATATTGGGTTCTCGTTTAAAGTTTCCAGTACCAAAATATTACTTTATAGAAGGTATATCAGCACTATCTTACCTAAGCAGCTATAAGGAGGCTTTAACACTTCCTGTTGTCAACATCTATGTATCTTCATTTCCTGAGATGACTTCATGCATAAGAGGAAGGAGAAATCTTTCTTCTTCTAGAAGTGCATTCAAGTTACGAGACTTTACTGGTTCTGAATGGCAAAGACTAGTAACTAAATTTCAGTGGTCATTGCATGAATTATATCTGTTTTACCTTAAAATGTATTAGTTTCTTATTCTAACTCTCACAGTGCAACATGTTGCAATTTTGTTTAAGTTGACAATTAAAATTACGTAAAATCAATGCTACACTTATTGGACTACCATACTTTCACATTGCCAAGGGGAATTTAATTCACCTTTTCCCATCATTGTTTTTCTTTAATCTACCTCTAGCTATTACATTTTCAGTAAGCTTATTTTTTCCCAACAGAGCCAGTCTGTGTGAGCTTGCCTTAATGTTGGCATCTCTATTGTCTGTATAAGAATGTTGTCAGTAACTTATTACTGGACCTTATTGGATGGTCTTTGTCCTGCTGTAGCACTTTCCCAGCAGAGGTCCAGGTAATAAAAGTCTCTATGAGGAGGACCTTGGATTTAGATAGTTCAATTAGTTGTTCAGGAAATCTATCAAAAATGTGACTTTAGGTCCCTGAACCCTAACGTTTCCATTATTCGCATGGAATGTATGTGACAAATGAGATATGATGGTCTAGACACCTCATCAGCAAGCTGTTTTACAGGCTGAAGTAAAGAAGTAGTCCTGAAAATGCCAAGATCTTGATGGGTTCTAATTGTGTATTTCAAAACTAAAATCCTTGGAAAATGGCAGAGGGGCATCTTACATTTGAGGTTCATGATAAACTTTCACAGACTCCAAAAATTTACATCCAGAGTCAAAGTTCTCATAATTTGAGATGAGTTTCTTGATTAAAGCTACAAATATATATTCCAAAGGTCATTCCTAAACCTGTAGAAAAGATATATATTATAATATTATAAGTAAATAAGAATAACACCATATATATATATATATATATATATATACATATATATATATATATATATATATATATATATATATATATATATATATGTTGTTACTGTTATTCCAAAACACATTAGTGATTTGCAAGCTTCTGTACAGGTATGATGGTTAATGAAATATGCCAATGGATTATTATGATTTTGAAAAAACCTGTTAATTACTTAGTGATATAATGTACCTTTGTTAATCTAAACTATTCATGAAAATTAAACTTATAAGAATAATTTTTATTTTTCACTGAGAGTATATTGCCTATAAATTTAAACTTTCTGTGCAGATTAATTGTAAAAACCACAGTACTTTTAAAGAGTAATCCTACTACTAAAGTGTTTAATGACATCTAAGTTACATGACACACATTATAATAATTGCAACTAAAAGCAATGTGGGAATGACTGTATAGGCTGAAGGAATTTCCATAGTTAAAACTGTGAATGAGTAATATACTGAAGCCCTTAGAGATATGCAATAGCACTTCATTTATTATTACTTAGCAAAGTAGTCATTCCATGAATGCCTTCCATGTTCTGAAGTACTTTGAAGGGAGTCTTCAACTCAGTGTCTCTTCATCTAAAATCAGCTTGTAATCTGGCCCCACCCTACCCTGGAGGTAATATTTACTTCCCTAAGCAGTTATCTATTTGTGCATTCCCTGTGGGTTGGGCATTGGCTGAATCCCTTTCAGTGACAGTTGGACTGATGTTTCCACCTTGTTGTTGGCAGATAGTCAAGACTTCTCTAGTCCCAAGGATGGGGCCCTTTCCCTGTGGACTTTTCAATTTCCATTACTAATAAGATAGCTTTCACATTGAGAATAGTCAGGTTTTGAATGAGGCAGAAAAATCTTCTGGTTTTAAAAGGTTGTGGAACCAGGTTAAACTAGATAATCCCCTTTTCCTCATCACAACTCCACCTTCCTTCTGTCACATAACATGACTACAGAAGAGATTCCTGCCACTGGAGTCATCCTAGAAATCTGTCTCTTATATCACTTTGATCAGCATGAAAGGGGAATGCGTGAAGTGTGGATATGTAAGAGGTAAGATGTAAAATGTAAGATCTGCCAAAGATTGTCCTTCTGGAAGTTTAAAGTCTTTTGAAAAAAAAAAAAATGTATATGCACTTTTGAAGGAGTTAAATATTCTAACTTCTATATTCTAACAGAACAATTATTTTGTTTCATTATAATCCACTAATATGAAAATAGAAAATATTTCAGTGCTTATGAAGACTTATGTTCCCATGAAGGCCACAACCAAGAAATAAAATGACTATCTGTGCATATTCATGCGTGCATACGTACACACACACACACACACACACACACACACACACACACACACAAACACAAAGGCACCACCCACACATATGGATAAATAACTGTTTTGGAATTACTTAGCTAAAATTAGGTCTTGGCCTACTAAAACACAAGTAACTTGTAATTTTCACTGTAATGAAGCAGCTGGCTTTCCTCAGCTTGTGTTACTCTAGGAAACAGACACTGAAACTGAAATACATTTATGAGGAAACTGTTACTAAATGAAACATCTTAATGTTTTTCTACTTGAGATGTTTTCTGTCATTAGATATCTGAGCTGAATCAAATGAATCCTTCATGAAGTTTTCAACCATTTACTCCCTATTAAAGTGGCAAACATGTAAATGGTACAGCCATTCAGCATGGCTGAGCAGGTCAGAACTTTGCATTTTCACATGAGTTGATTGCATCACTTTTGAATTCATTGAATGCAACACATTTTCTTTCGCTAGTCAAAAATCCAACATTATTTTACTGTTTCATGAAAACTAGAACCCACAGTTGCTCTTTTTGCTACTGTGCCCTTTGACTTTACACAAGAGCTTTTATTCTTTTAGCCTTTTCATTACTGAAAAAAATAAGACAGAGGAAGCATTAAACATTGTCATGACTGTGATTTTATGAGAAGACATAATATGCTTTAATTCAAAGCTGCCTGGTACTACAGTGGCCATGCACCCTTATTCTGGACCACCGAAATGTTGTAATTATGAACTAATCATGGAATAACAACTTTTAATTGAATTTTATAATGAAAAATTGAATGTTTTGGTGATATAAGACCCTTACTTTGCTACTCTTACTAATCACAGTAACCTCTGAAGTATGATCATCTGCATGGCCATTTCTTTCCACACTCTATTCAAAAGGAAAACTTGTTGGCTATTCCATTGGTGTATTTGCTGCTTCACACAACATGGGGAACATCCATTCATCTGACATTGGGTCATTGCTTCAAGGCACTTCAGTGGTTTGCTCTCATGAGAAAACCATCATCTACACGGGGACAGCTCATCTGTGATCACCTCAGAGACAATTTTTGTAGCTCAAATTTATTTACTTAAAGCTGAAAGTAAACTAGACATTTCAGAGGTTTTTCACACAGGAAGCTGTCAATTGTGTGTTTTATTGTGTCATATAATTATGTTCAATTCTTTCTTGGAATAACACTATCAGCATCATATTCTCAAAATGTCCTGAGCAAACACAAAGCTAAAAAGATGGGACAAGTCACAGTGTTTCTTTTGTGGCAAATAGCCTCCATGAATTTGCCTAAAAATCCAGAGCATCTACAGCATACTGAGCATTTAATAAGCATTATGATGAGGAGAAAGAAAAGAGAAATAGGGATGGAAAAATTGTCTTCCATTTTCTTTAGTGACAGGTCAAAATTCTCTGAGATATCTCTCATACCTTGAGTTTCCAGGGTAAATGTACCTCCTGTGTATACATCACACTGTGTGGAAAGCAGTTTGCCAATTCCTGTTCCTAGAAGCAGTTACATTGAACATGTATTTTCTTTCTTCCCAAAAGACATTCTTGATAATAGGATAAAATAATGTTAACGAATATGATGGAAATTCAAATGATGGATTTTAAAATAAACACATTAGGCCTATACATAAAAAAATGCAACACTGAATTTTCTATAATATAATAAATGCATTTTGCATCAAATACAATCCCTAAAGTCTTGAATCCAATGGTATTGAAATCAGTATAAAGTTGTATAAATGTATAATATATCCAATAATTCCATCAACTGAAACAATGCAACCTCTAAGATTATACAGATCATCAATTCACATATTTCCACTGAGCTGTAAGTAGATGCTGGAAATTATTTTTTATTGATTTTTTTTTTCTTGTGGTAGGGATTTTCTCTAGCCCAGGCAAACCTGGAATTCACTTTGTAGTCTCAAGGTAGCCTGAACTTACAGCGTTCCTACTACCTTTACCTCCCAAATACTGGCATTAAAGGTATGCACCACAAAACCTGGTCCTTATTTCTTTTATAAAATGTTTCATTTTCATTTATTAATTTGAAAGAGAGAAACAGGGAGAAAGAGAGGGAGAGAGAAAGAGAGAGAGAGAGAGAGCAAGTGAGTGAGCACTGGAGTCTGCTTTGCATTCCTGAAAGAAAACACCAGACCAAGAGCAGCTTATGGGAAAAAGGGTTTATTTTGGCTTACAGACTTGACAGGAAGCCCAGTGACAGCAATGGGAAACAATTTAATGAGCAGAGAGAGGACATCACCTCCTGGCTAAAATTAGGTGGACAACAGCAATAGGAGAGTGTGATAAACACTGGCCAGGGGAAAATGGATAAAACTTTCATAACCTGCCTCCAACAATACACTGCCTCCAGGAGGCATTAATTTCCAAATTGCCATCAGCTGGGGACCTAGCATTTAGAACACCTAAGTTTATGGGAAATACCTGAATCAACTTGATAACCACCAAGATGTAAAATGTAATAAAATCAGTCCAACTTAAAAGTCCATATATTATATATATATATATATGTCCTAATGATGTTCAAACATCCCCATATTCCAAGGTCTTCTAACTGAGCCATAATACCAAAACAACCCATAATGGTAGAGAATAAGCTTTCACACTGCAAAAGGTGACATTGAGTATAGCAAAGAAATACTCAACCAATATATAATTTGAAACAACCAGGGCAAACATCAAACTATGTCGCTCCAAGTCCAACAACTCTAGTCAATGACATATCTCCAAGTCTAATAATTCTTCTTTTTAATTTTTATTTATTAATTCTTTATTGACAACTTCTATAATTCCACCCATCTGGGTAGGCTACTCACAATCCTGGAGAGCTTCAAATAGGCCAGCAGCTTTCCTTAGCAGCCATCTAGTGGTCCAAGCATCTCCAGTGGGTCTCCACTGCAACTCATGGTTCATCCTATGGCTCCATTGGGTCTCCATGCAGGCATTCCAATAAGCCTGCTTCAAAATGACCATGGCCATTTGCAGAATACAAGGCCATATTGTAAATTCAATGACCCTCTCTTTTTTGCATTTCTTATACTTCATAATACCAAGAAAGATGACAATTTGTTAATCCATGGAGGAACATAGCAGACTGCAGAACAGAACAATTCTTCACCATTCAAGTCCCTTCACAAACTGCATTATTTCTGTTTTCCCGCTGTATGTCAGCTGCCCAATCTCAATGGTTGTAATTTTTCACACAATTGCAGCTAAACAAGCAGCAGTTTCAGTGTAAATATTTTAATTTCTCTGTGTCATATCCCTCTATTCAAACCCTGTCTATTTCTATGCAAAGCAACCCTGCACAAGTTCTCAGGACATGACATAACAGTAAATCTCTTACACAAACTGCTTCTAACCCAGTATAGGCAAAGCTCTTTCTCACCCTCATAAGCCAAACAAACCTCTCAGTCCATAGTTCTTACCGCATTCAGGTCTTTCAGTTTTGACCAGAATGGTCCATCCAGCTGTACTTATAGCAATATGTGGGATCTTTAAGGCCATGATTTCAAATCCTTCCACATTCCTCTCAAAAATAAACTTCAGAGGGCCAAAAGCCACACACTCAGGTGTATAGTACAAATAACATCACTTCTCAGCACCAACTATATTGGCTAGTGCTAAGAGCAGCACGTGGGGAAAGGGTTTACTTTGGCTTACAGACTTGAAGGGAAGCTCCATGATGGCAGGGGAAAACAATTTCATGGGCAGAAGGTGATATCTACCAGAAATAATACACTGCATCCAGGAGGCATTAATTTCCAAATTGCCAACAGCTGGGGACCTAGAATTTAGAACACCTAAATTTATGGGGGATACCTGAAGCAAACCATGAGAGAGAGAGAGAGAGAGAGAGAGAGAGAGAGAGAGAAAGAGAGAATATGAATATGAGCATGTCAGAGCTTCCAGCTGCTGCAATGTAACTCCACATACATGCACCACCTGGTGCACCTGACTCACATGGGTCCTAGGCAATCAAATCTTAGTGCTTTGGTTTTGCAGTCAAATGCCTTAAACCACAAAGCAATCTTTCCATCCCACTAGAAGTTATTTCTATACTTGTTTTTTAAAAGATATATCTATTTATTTGTCAAGTGACATAAGCATAACAGTCAAATCATCAAGTCCAACTTAACAAAATAAATATTATGTCAGTAAATTAAAAATAATATTTACTACCAAATTAGTTATCATAGATTTACTGACAGTATTCATTTGCTTAATATGCATTATTCACTTAAGAAAAAGTTAGATGAAATTTTGTAGCCTCACTCATATGATTATATGTTAAAAAATATTTCAGTAATAAGTATAATATAACATAGTAACAAACGTAGTAACATTGTGGAAGCAAATATTTCCAAACCAGACAAAAGTGTGTATCATATAGCTTACCTTTATCATAGCTAAAGTGAAATATCCTTGGGAAAAATGAATAAGTATAATATAAATGTTCTGATTTTTTTGTGTGTTTTGTCTCTGAAAAGTTTATTATAAAATTCACAGTCATAATAAAGTTGTGTTCTCAGTACTGTAAATTAGGTTTGATACAAAATCTTAAATGTGGTTTGTGTATAATTATATTAACATCATAGTCTTTGATACCTTTTATTTTTAATCACCTTCTTCTGGGATAAATTTTGTGAGTTTGTATCATTATGTCTTAATGGATGTATTATACCAAGTAAATACCAAAGTTGTTATAGCAAAGACAGAAAGGATCAGAATCATTTCTTGTCAAAGTTTCCTGAGAACATATTTCTCAGTCAATATATATTATAATTGTTCAATTAATGCCAGTTTTTCCTTAGTTTTCATCTTTTCTTTATAAAATTTTAAATTAAACATTAGTAGACATGTTTAATTGGTAACAGCTATTTTAAATTTGAAAAAGCACCGAAAGTTTGCAAACACTACAGAAATGCAGGCAAATAAGGTTGTACCTATGAACTTGTGTCACCAAAATGAGGGAAGACAGGACCTCCATTCAAAGATGGAGTGAAGGATGATGACATAGAGAACTGAAATTAAAGAAAGAGAATTATAGACAGAAACAGAAGAAATAAAATTAAAGGAAATAAAGAAAAATATGACAGTTATCATTTCTAGAAGAGAAGGTTTACAATGTTGTTTGAAGTCTTCTAATTAGGGACTGGGCAGACAATGAGTCTTGTGATTGGGTAATTAGACAAGTTAGATGTATCAGTGTGACAGGTCTAGTAATAAATAGAAGAATTGCCTCCTGCTCTCATAAGAACAATATAAATCGAATGTGTTTCTAAACACAAATTTGTTTTAGGTTACACAATGATAAAGTCATTATGATTAATTAAGCAGTATAGAAATTTATTACAATTTTATTTTTAAAATCCAAATCATATATCTGAAGTTTTCTATAACTCCTTAAGAATATTGACTAGTATTGTTCAAATTCTTATTTTATTTTAACTAAATTATATCACATCCTAAATTATTTTTAATATTTGTTTTTAAATGACAGTGTTGGATAAAATAAAATTCATCAAGTAATTCCCAAATTTTATTCAAATTATTGCCTCACCAAGTATATAATGTACTTTTATCTTAAATTTGTGTGGAAGTGTCCATGTTTCTATACTTTATTTCATCACACTTTGTTTATTCAAGGGTTTTTGAAATCTGTGCAGAGAACTGTTTTGTTTAATAAATACATTTTTGTATACATACAATAAATTCTTTAAATATTATTTAATACATATAGGAAATTATATGTAATATACTGATTTAGAACTATATTCTTAGTATATGCTTCAAGTATTCAAAAGATAATGTCCTGCTTAAGTTCTGCATGATATTAGGCCTGCTTACATATTTTCATTGATGAAGGAGGAGGGAAAACATTCAAAATATAAAAGGGACTAGTTAGAAAGATGAGGTTCAGTGAAAATGGAGTAGGGATGTGGTGCCAAAGAATGGAATGGGTTTATTATCAACATGTATTATGTATGTGTATGAAAATTACCAATAAAAATGGTTTAAAAAGATTTTAAAAGACGATGGGTATTCTATCTAATACCATGGGTATTTACCCAAAGGAATGGAAAATGAACATTTATGTCTTAAAATCATTTTGAGAAATTTTAATGACATAAGTTTTCTTTTTTCTTAAAAAAGTAAGTGTCATTCATCAGCAAGCAGTGGTGAAATGTACCCTTACATATCTACCACTAGAAGATCAGATCTTTAGGAACAGGGAAAGCATATAACCTGGGGATGGGGTCTCACTGAGATACATGACAACCAACCTGGCTCCTGGACTTCTAGAAGATTAACGTGGGATCTGAGGGAGATTTCAGTGCATAGCAACCCAGTAGGATTCAGTTCTCAGAAGCATCATGAGGGCTTGAGATAGATCAGTATACATGAGTGGTCAAAAAGACATCTCTGGATTGGTGAAAAAAGCTGCTGGAAGCAGTCCTCACAATACATGCAAAAACCTCAGAATGTCACAACAGGGATAGGCAGAAACCTATCATGAGGAAGCACCAATCAATCATTCCTCAGAAGCCCAAAGGACTGAGAAGGGGAACCATAACTCTTATTCCTCATGCGAAACAAACAAACAACAAACAAAAAAGGCATGTATTTCCTCCTGTGGAGTGGGCCTCTAGTCCAATTAGACATGGATGGGTTCCCCCATAACCGACATGCCACTATTGCAACTGTTGCCTCATTTGGCCTCGCTGGCCCAAATTAAGGCTTGCTGTATCCACTGTGGTTTATTTCTACTGATAACTTCTCTCTCTCCTATGGAGCAGCATGCAATATAGCTTTTTCCAGCTTTCAGTCAGGTGGTATACAGGGAGGAGGTTTTCAGGTCAGCTCCAGCAGGATTTCTCAGTGACCTTGCAGCCAAAGCATGAGGAATCTTCTTGAATAATTACCATATATTATTGGTGGGAACCCAAGAACCTTGGCAAAAGCCTGTGATGTTTTCAGTGTATTAGGATTTCCCTGGCCAACAACTCACTGAAAGGTATCCCATTCCTGACAATGAAAATTTTCTAGTAACAATCTATGGATTTTGGTTCCACCATTGTCCAAAAAAGTAGGTCTCCATATTTATATCCTGTTATATTTTAATAAGTTCTCCCCAAACCTTCCATTACTGCCTCTTCCCCTGACATCACATAGCCCATCCCACATCCAGTAATCTATTCATCTATTTACATATATATTTACATTCCCTTAAGTCCTCCCCTCTTATCCCTCGCTTGTATCCCCTTTCTACTTACTAATCTCTGCTACCAGCTTTTATTCCAACTCACATACAAGCCAAAGTTATGTGAGGGAGAACATGTACCACTTGGCTTTCTTGCATGGGTTACTTCACTAAGTATAATCCTTTCCATGTCCATCCATTTACATGAAAATTTCATAGTTTCATTTTCCTTTACTTCTGAATAGAACTCCATTGTATAAATGAATCACATCTTCATTATCTACTCATCGGTTGAGGGACATCAAGGCTGGTTCCATTTCCCAGCTACTGTGAATAGAGTACCAATAAGCATGGATGTACAAGTGGTGTGTCAAGTCCATATAATATATGTCTAGCTGAGTATGCTGGTGGTATCACCATAGTTGATTTTAAACCATATTACAAAGCTATAGAAACAAAACAGCATTGTGCTGTCAAAAAAAATGGACATGTAGATCAATACAACAGAATAGAGGACCCAGAAGTAAGTCCAGGCAGCAACAGTAGTTGTCTTCTAAAAAAATGTTAGAAGTACTCATTGGAGAAAAGACAGCCTGTTCAACAAATGGTGCTTGGAAAACTAGACATCTATAAGTAGAAAAATGAAAATAGATCCTTATCTCTCTCTGTGCACAAGAATTAAATTCAAATGGATCAAAGGCCTTAATACCAGACCTAAAGCTCTGAACCTACAAGAGGAAGAATAGCAGAAACCCTTCAATATATTGGCATAGGTGACAACTTTATGAATATAACCCCAGTTGCATAGGAACTAAAAAAACATCGGTAATTGAATATTCATGACATTACAAACCTTTTGTACAGAAAAGGAGACTGGGACTAGAGCAAAGAGGCAATCTACAGAATGGGAGAAAATGTTTTCCACCTATACATCTGACACAAGATTAATATCCAAGGTACACAAATAACTCAAAATACTAAATAATAAGAAATCAAAAAATCCAATTAAAAATGGGCTATGGAACTAAATAGAGAGTTCTCAAAAAAAGAAACACAGATTGCCTATAAATATCTAAAAAATATTCTACATCATTAAGGACATGCAACTTAAAATTACTTTGAGATTGCACCTCCTGTCAGAATGGCTATTATCAAGAAAACAAATGACAATAAATGCTGGCCAAGATGCAGAAAATGAGGAACCATTTTACACTACCAATGGGATTATAAACTGATACATCCATTGTGGAAATCAGTGTGGAGGTTCCTGAGACAGTTAAGAATATATTTACCATATGATCTAGCTATACACTCCTGGGTATATATCCTAATGGTTAATATCTTAATGACAGGCCATAAAATACTTTTCAGGCTTTATCAGTTAAAAATGTGGATTTTCAGACTTTACTTATTTTAGGACATAACTTTCTTCAATTACATGACAATACATGTATTGTTTAAATTGAAATTTAAAATATGTTACTATGGTAACTCAATGCTTTTTTTTTTTTTTTTTTTTTTTTTTTTTTTTACTTTAAGAAGCTTTTCAGTAAATTATTCTGTATAGCTTACCCAAACCATATTTTGAAGATCTGGTTATAAATATGTAAAATCTATACATGTGTCAAATTCCTTGGTAACTGCATATGTTTTTGCAAGAGGGCTGTGTTATGGATCTGCACGTGAACAAAAAAATAATGATATAACAGCACAATAGGGAATTTTCTTTGAACCATTCACTTAACATCTGTCCTGTGTAGACAGTTCAAAAACATGATTGAAAAGCCTGTTATGAAAGTTAAAATTACCATTCTAGTCTTTAATATCCAGTCAATCAACGTGAACTTTGGTATTCAGTAGGTAGATTTGTATTTTTAAAAAAAACAATGCTATATTGGTATTGCTTTATTCTTATAGATATACAGACTATTATATAAAAATTGTTCACATAATGAATAGGGTTCTGGATATAGCCACTTTCCCTGGTGCTCTTAATGAAACAAATATGTGAAATTATAAAAAGCTGTCTGTAAATTATTTCTTTTGGGACTGGTCCCTCAAAAATCATAATGACTTTATCTCCCTGTCAAAACTGACTATTTATTACTTCATCTTATTTAAGAACATTAAGTGACCATATTCAAAGCATCTACTAAGATGACTATGGGAGCCCCCTGGGAGTCACTGGACAACAATCAGCAGCTGCATGCACAAGCAGAGGACCTTGCAGACTATGAAATCTACCAACCAGACAAGAACGACACACTTGTGCAATATTGGTATACAGCCTCTATGGATAACCATCTCTTCTCTGAACAGGCATGATGCCAACTCAGTGAGATAGAGCTCATATATGGTATTAGAAACCAAGTCAGAATCTTATTCTCAGGAAACTCAGATATCAGAGAGTAGCCTCCACTGCTATCTGGAGAAGTGAGGACTTGCACACACACACAAAAATTCACAAATAGCTTTGCACACCTTCTTTAACCCAAGTTGCTCTCACTCTTGGTTGCAGAAACAGTTTTATTCACAGATGGCAGAGAAAGCAGAGGAGATACAAGATCCTTCAGTAGGACAAGAAGGTAGTGGACTGTCCACCAGAAAACCTCCACCTCTACTACATGTGCCAGGGCCTAGGAGAAACTGCAGAGAAAGAGGTGACATGACATGCTCTTGCTGCTAGTTTCATAATGAGATTCTGGGTTATGGTGACAAACGTGGTGAGCAACTAAAACCTATCAAAGCAAAAACCCAAAGGCTACACAAAACTAAACACCAAATCAGACTGCCATCAGGACTACCATGGCTCAGGGAACATTGTAGAAGAGCCACAGATTGTGTTGGAATACCCTGAGATATGGTCTCCCTGCTACTTCATAGGAACAGAATGAAGCCTTCCTATCCCACAGTAATAATACCACCACTAAGGAGGGCCCCCAGAGTAATGGAAGCTGAGTGAGGGGATAAAATACTATAAACTGTTTAATTATATATAAATTAATTAAAAGTAGCTATTAAGATGACAATAATGGTTATTCAATTTTCCATAATATATGTTGTAAAACATAAATATATGTCCATAATATATATTACATTTCCATAATATATAATATATAACATATGATATATATGTAGAATAATATATTTATATTATATAGGTATATGTTCTTACTATAAATTATATGTATTCTAAACTCCAAGTTAATGTATATTTTAATGATAACACAATTTTTTAAATCATTTATTTGACAGATAAAGAGGGAGAGAAAGAGAGAATGGGCATGCCAGGGCCTCCAGCCACTGCAAATGAACTCCAGATGCATGTGCCCCCTCATGAATCTGGCTAACATGGGTCCTGGTGAATTGAAACTGGGTCCTTTAGATTTGCAGGCAAACGCCTTAACCACTAAGCCATCCCTTCAGCCCAAAAACACAATTTTTAATAAAGTGCTTTATTTACTTAAGAGAGTGGGAGAAGAAAAGATAGAAAGAGAAAATGGGCATGCCAGAGCCTTAAGCTACTGAAAACAAATTCCAGACATATGTGCCAACCAGTGCTTCTGGCTTTATGTGGGTACTGGGGAATTGAACTCAGGTCCTTAGGCTTTGCAGGCAACCACCTAACTGACTGAGCCACCTCTCCCAGCCTTCTAAAGTATTTTTAAAACCATATAAGCAGGTTCATTAGTTAAAATTAACTAAGCATTGTTATTTTGCATAATGCCTCACATTTTCAAAAAATATTTATTTGTTTGAAAGATAAAAAGGCAAACAGAGAGAGAGAGAGAGAGAGAGAGAGAGAGAGAGAGAGAGAGAGAGAGAGAGAAAGAGAGTGGGTATGCCAAGGCCTCTAGTCACTGAAATCAAACTCAAGATGCATGCATCATCTATTGTATCTGGCTTTATGTGGGTACTGGCTAATTGAACCCGGGTCCTCAGGCATTGCAGGCAATCACTTTAACTGATGAGCTACCTCTCCTCCACCACCTAAGAAATTTTTGATGGAGGACTTAAAAGCCCAAAATCATAGTCCCAAAAGATAGTTAAAAAAATCTTATTTTGATGATAATCTAAATTTTCCTGCAAAGTACAACTTCCAATAGCAGCGTATTCTAAAATATTTCCATACTATGAGTATCTGTTAAAATCAAGTCTGTACTCATCACGCTCCACGTTCCACCCTCCTCCAGCTAGAAGCCCTACTTTAGAACTCTGTAGATCCCACAAACTCACATTGGTGAGTTGCTAATTGTCTACGTCATTCAACTCATCATTTAGAACAAATTGAGATTAAAAAATCTTTAAAATGGGTGAAAAGTTGTTTTAAGTTCTTTACAGTCAGTATCTATACGAAAGGAGATAGATTTATTACCTATAACATATAGTCTTATACAAATATAATCTATACACATCCATCCTAATCTGAAAATATTTTTTGTGGGTATTTCCTTTTTCATAGGGGTAAGTTAAAACAGTAAATAGAATATGTGGACCACCCTCCAGCATCATTATTTGAATGTCGTTTAACTGATGTGCCCCAATCTCCATATTTGTAAAATGAGGGTTATGAAATGGAGTATTATCAAATACACATAAATGTATAAATATGTTCTAAGAATAGCTGGATGGCTAAATAATGGATAAATCATAGTTTTCATTATTTAAGTGTTCCTGATTCTAGAATGACAATTTTAAGTGTATAAAAATTGAAGAACAAGGGCATAAAGTGTTATTTGCTGCCCATGGTAGTAGTCAGTTTTATTTATTTTTATTAATTAGTTTTGTATTCAGCAAATAAAGTCAGTTTGGTACCATTATTAGGCTCATCCATGACCTACCCCCTCCCCATTGGCCCTCCTTGTTGAGGTATATGGGTCATGCATTGTGGAGTTAGCCCACAGTTATTGGTAAGATAAATGTCTCTGCATATCATGAACCAACATGTGGCTCTGACATTCTTTCCGCCCCTCTTCCACAAAATTTCCCTGAGCCATGTTGGGTTCATTTTTGGTCTGCTTCAGTGATGATGTGTTAGAGGCCTCTGAGGCTCTGGCTCTCTGATTTGGTAGGAGTTGATTTTTCTCTGTGTTGGTCTCCTTCCCCCTTGTGCTGGTATCCAGTTCATCAGGAAAACAGCACCCTTACTTGTTTTGCCAATTTTTTCTTATTCTTTCAATTTTTCAGCCGGGCCGTTCTGTGGTATAATGGGGTGGCTCTCTCCTTAGGATCTACAACTATCTGAAAAAGAAAAGCAGATTCTCCAATGGAGAGTAAGTTAGCACCAGGACAAATGAGATACCCTTACTTTTTTTATAGAGCATTTAATAAGTATAGGCCTTCTTGAAGTCCATGATTGATGGTAGCTTGATATTGGAGAGTGGGCTAATGTTTGGATATGGTTCTGACTTGTTTCCCAGCTCCAGCTACGGGTCTCATACCACTGAGGGGATCAGCTAGCCAAATCAAGAGCAGTTGGTTCCCCACCATGGCTGTGTGCCACTATTGCACTTGTGTGGGCATTACAACAGGTTATTTGCTGCTAAGTAGGTTAACCATGAGTTGCTTGGACAGATGTTGGTCATTTTCCCCCAGTCACCCATGTAGCACCTCTGGCACTAGATGGCTGACTGTTTGGGGACTGACTCTCTTCTAGCTTCCAGCCATGCCATTCCATTTTACATGTCCAATGCATATGGTGTCTTCAGTAGTAGGGTCTTACTACTAACCTTTGGTGGGTCATCAAGTACTCTGATAGAAATCTGTCTTTTAGGAAATCTTGTAGCCCTCTCTGATCAAAACCTCATTGTGGATGATAGCCCCATGCTGGTACTGGGAGTTTCAGGTTAGTGCCCACTAAGAAAATGAGGAAAAAAATAACTAATATACAAGAGTTAGAGAGAAGAGAGAGAGAGAGAGAGGGAGGGAGGGGGGAAGGGAAGGGAGGGGGAGGGGTGGGGGAGGGGGAGGGGGAGGGGGGAAGGTGTAGGAGATTAAGGTTAGCCTTGATCCTACCCTCTAAATGTAATACCAAATACAAAATGTGGTGGTTTCAATGTAAAGTGCCCCCCCCATAGACTCCCATGTTTGATAACCTAGTCCTGTTAGTGACACTCTTCAGGAAGGATTTTTGGGTCTTTGGGAGGTGGATCCTTGCTGTTCCTGGTGTCCTACTTGCTGTACCTAGCTGTATTGTGATGTAAAGATTTGATGCCTGGCCATTTTCTCCTGCCATGATCCCCATCCTTCTATTATTAAACTTCCTCTTGAAACAGTAAGGTGAAAATAATTCATTTGCTTATAAACATAGCTGCTTCAGTCCAGTTGTTTGTCTTACCAATGGAAAGGTAACTGCTATACAGCTTATGGGAAGAAATATTTATTTTGGCTTTTGAATGCAGAGGTTTCAGTCCATGGTCATATATGTGCTTTGCTTCTGGGCTGTGGTTAGGCTGCACAGCCCATCAGGGACCACTGTGGTGCAACAAAACACTTTCTCTCAGGGTGAATAGGAATAAGAGACACAGCACACAGCAGGTCCTGGGAGATTTAGTCCCCATTAACATGTCCCAGGGGACTACTTCCTCTGCTCCACTTCTAAAAATTTTCATCAACCCTTGTTTCAGTTAATTTTGTCTCACTGAGTTAAATAAATAACCCAATGAAGTTCAGTACCCTTGTGACTGAACCACCTCTGAATAACAAAATTCAGAAGTTCAGAACTACTTTCAACTTATGAGCCTTTCTAAGGATACTTCATTTTCAAACCATGGCACTGCCCTTATACTTCACTTCCATCAGTACAGATCAACTAGGGAGATTGACAAAGCATAAGTGGTGTGTAAATACAGGGTGCATATATTAACAAAAAGTGATTTGGATAAATTGTATAACAAAGTATAAATTCCTTATTAATTATATCCATTACTATAATTGGGTTGAGATGAAGTCAAATATAATTTTACATTTTCAAAAGAGTTAGTTAGATAGCACTGTAAACAAATTATTTCTCAATATATAGTTTCAGGCTTACTGAGTTGAATGTAGAACATTGGACAGTTTTTGGCTTTACCTAAAGCCTTACCTTAAAGAATGTTGGATAAGAGTTTTTATTTGGATTATATTTTATCCAAGAAGCATCAGTTGGTGAAGTGGAAGTGACAAGAATCTCCTCAGAAGATGATTATATCATTGTAGATGCCATAATGCCAAGGAAATGAATGCTTTGTACAGTCTAATATCCTGAGATTTTTAAGAAAATTGTCTGAACAAAGCAAGTTCATGACAAAGATAGGTGTGCTCAAATGCTGAAAGCTCAAAAAATGAAATCTTTATTACAGTCTCACAGTTTTTGTAATGTGTAAGAAACAGAACAGATATCCAATAAACTAATGCAGCTTTGTAGAGATAAAGTTTTCTGTTGGGCTTAGCTTTTTATAGCAGAACATATAAAAATGGGAAGAAAGAAAAAGATAAGGAATACATTGTAAAAGAAAAGGCAAGAAAAGCTCTAAAATACATAGTAGACCAAAATACTGTGAATAGTGTTAAATTATATATGTGTCTGAAAAACAAATCAAAGTTTACTATGTCAATTACCATTGAATCTCACTTCTTGTATTTTACCTCTATTTGGCTGCTTACTAAGAGTTAATAACTGAAGTGAACCTGGGTAAGAAATTGAATGAACATGTTAGAGAAGACAGGAGTAAGAACTTCAACTATGTAACCACCGATTCTCTCCAAATCAATCTATCTTCTACATTAGGAGAAGAACACTGTACCTTGGAATATTCTGTATATCTTTGTAATATAAAGATGCATAATATAGGTTGCAGGAATATGGAATGTCATCATCAGATGGAACCATAAAGTGGTAAATAGAATCTGAAATTATAGATGTCCTCCTCTTGTTTTCTAACAAATTAACACAACAGTCATATAAACTTGCATAAAGAGAAGGGCATGCATGTTTGTAGCCTTTACATCTTGGTGTTAATCCCTGTCCAAAAAAAAAAAAAAAAGACAGAAATAAAAGAAAAGCCAATAGGTACTAAATACCTCAGAAATACCTCAGGATGCTTTGTTAATGAGAAGGATACAAAGAGAAAATCCTGAGGAATATTAAAAATTCACAGAAAGGAAGAATGCAGTTCCATGAGAGTATATATATATATATATATATATATATATATATTTAAAATATGGCTACTTATACAGTCCATGAGAAACACTATATCTATAATATATCATCACCTAAGTGATATATATATATATATATATATATATATATATATCCATCTGCATATATATATATATATATATTTGATAAGAGATAGAGAAAAATGTTAGGAAAAATTACTATATATTTGCACTTTTCATATAACAATATAAATTGATGGATGAACAAAACTGTTTTGTAATTCAAATCCTGAATAGAATGTATGTATGAGTACAATGTCTCTGTGTATATCTTTAGCTTGCTGCTCCTTACAGAATTCAATAGACCAAAGCTTGTTTCTCCATTAGATGCTTCCATTCTATCATCTCACTGACATCCTAGCTCAACACTTCTTTGAGTTCCTCAACATGCTGCTGTATTCTCTTTTTCCTCCTAGTTCTATAATGGAAAACGAGGACATCTTATATCTACAGTTATAGATCATAGTTTTGGGAACCATGTATAATTTATTCTTTAAATTAAAAAAAATGTAAAATATTAAAACAGAAATGTGAGAAAATAACAAATTAGAAATACTTGTTAATAATAAGTAAATGGAAACAGATTTTTAAAAATTTTTTTCTTACAAATAACCTAGCAAAAGTATTAACTAGGTTTCTATAATAATACTAATATATTCCAAATAAATATTTTAGTACAAACTGCAAATAAAGGGTATAATATAAAGTATCAGTGATAGGTATCTCATGTCAATAAAATAAGAGACCTTGCTTCTATAACAGATAAATGACTGATCCAGGCATGACCATGAATCTAAACAAATTAGATTATGGATCTGAACTTTGATCTCAGTTTTGTACTTTTCCACAGGTTATCTTCAAATGGCAAATAAAAAAAATGATGATGTAGAGATTAAGTGCAAAGAGTATCCCATTTAATGTAGCTCCTCACTCATAACTGACACACAATGAATATTAGTTATCCTTTATTTCTTTTTTTGTCACTAGGAAAACTGTAAAATCATTTCTTCCTAAATGATCAAAATGAACTCGATTTTGTCCTATAAAGTAGGTAGTGTTGGATGACAAGATGACAGAGGTGAGAATGTTATGGCAAGTGCAGGAGAGGACCATATGAAGACATGCTTCTGGGAAAGTACACCGATTCTTTAGGCAGGAGATGATAACACCATCATTTGTATGGATGAAGGCATACACATATCCCAGTAGAATACATGATTCATAAAAGAAGGAGTCATACTTTTTTTTCCCTTTTTTCAGTATATGAAACGGCACAGTGTCCTGTCTTATAGCCACTTTGCTGAATGTTTGTAGGATATAAGAAAATACAGGGCTAAAGGAAGAAATACCTGGCTCAGAAAGTCTCTGAAAATGGGGGAGATTGTGTTGCCTCTTCTTTGTGATTATATTGTTGGCTCCATGTATGGATCAAAACTGACAAACATCAGTAGCCACAAGTTGTACTCCCCAGGTATATGTTTTACCACCCTTTCCATGTGTGCCTTTGTGTGTCTATGTTGCCTTTGCATTCAAAGTCCTTTTCACTGTTCAATCAGGAATCTGCTTCTAATGTAACACATGGCCAGAAACTAAATGAACTTCATGTTTATCATGTATTCTTTTTTACCAATTTAACTGTTCACATTTCAATAAGATATGAAGAACCATTTTCAAACATTACTTTTAAGAGAAGAGTTGATTTTAAGAACTATAAAAAATAAAATTCTACATTCAATTATTTGTTTGCTTTACATATGAAAACATTGTTTTACTTAGTATAAAAGAATGTATTCCTAATTCTTACTTCATTATAGTTATATGTACGTGACATAGTAATAATCTATTTCTTCTTTATTTTGAATCTAAATTGAAATATATGTGATTGATACAGTTGAGCAAGTTTAACTTTTGTGATCACAAAGCAATTTGTGACATAGATCAAGTCAAGTAGCTAGTCTTTTTATAAAGTTACTAAAACAGTTAATCTATATTGCTTAAGCTGAGAAAAGACTGAAGTTGAAAATCAATTCTACCTACTATAAAATGGGTTTGGGTCAAGCGAAATTATTTGTTGCCTTGGTTGAGGATCACTGCGTATTGATTCTTGAGAGTCACTCCAAGAAGTCGCAACTTTGTTTAATTCCCTTGAGATTCTTCAGGGAACATGTTGATCATAAATTCAGCTTGAGAGTCCTTTTGAGTCATTGAAGAAAAAAAATGGAATAAAGTAGCATTGGCTGGGAAAAATAAGGATTTTTTTCCTCTGACATAAAACAACTTCCAAATCTAAATTGATACTATTCTCTGTTACTAAGTAACCAGTACAGTAGCACAACTTGGTTGTACAATTATTAGCTGAGGTTTCTTAGAAGTAAATTTAATCCTTGTCTATTTGTATATGCATGTATATCTTAACAATAGTTATCATGTTATTAAATATGAAACCATGCCCATTTAAAGGAGCAGTACAGAAAGATTACAAAATGTAGCTGTAAATTCCTAGCATATTTTGGCGTATGCTGTTACTTTCTATTTTTCAAATACAAAAAGCAAAAGAAACCAGCAAACAAACAAAAATCCCTCCAGAAACAGAAAGTCTACTACCTTGTATGAATAGTAATGTGCAGTAGAAGTCAATTAAAGTTTGAACTATGGATGTTGAATACGTTAATGACTTATAGGTAATTTCACTTTCAGAATTTTCTTCATCCATGTTCATAGGGATCATTTTATTTGTTTGTTTATTTGTTTATTTATTTATTTATTATTAATTTTCTATTGTGCAAGTACAGGCTGTTTGGTACCATTATTAGGCTCATCCATGACTTACCCCTTCCCCTTGGCCCCTCCTTGTTGAGGTATATGGGTCGTGCATTGTGGGGTTAGCCCACAGTTATTGATATGTCATTATGATAATAGTTATGATATGATATGATAAGTAGTTATATAAATAGTTATGATAAATGTCTCTGTATATCATGACCCAACATTTGGCTCTGACATTCTTTCTGCCCCCTCTTCCGCAAAATTTCCCTGAGCCATGTTGGGTTCATTTTTGGTGTGCTTCAGTGATGAGGTGTTGGGGGCCTCTGGGGCTCTGGCTCTCTCATTTGGTAGGCGTTGATTTTTCTCTGTGTTGGTCTCCTTCCCCCTTGTGCTGGTATCCAGTTCATCAGGAAAACAGCACTCTTGCTTGTTTTGCCAATTTCCCTACCTCTCTTCCTTATTTTCTCTGTCAGTGTTTACGTATTTCTGATCTTGTAAATCTCTACAAAATGTTCTTTTACTATATCATCCCCCTGAGTAAGATCATAAAATGATTCTTTGTAAACTATTGTCTTAGTTTCAAATCCATTTACTATTTTAAAACTTCCAAAATCTAATTCCACATTATTTGAGGAACCCGCATCTTTTGCTATTTATTTTTAGATAACAAATGACCAGGAAATTATTTTATTTCATGCAGAGAACATACTTGGAAAGATGGGAGTAAAAGAAGATGCTAATATCTTAAAACTCAGGTTAAGTTCATTTTTAATTTTGGTTCTTGGAATTGACTTATATTTTTTGAATACCAATCTGGTAGTTTGGATAACATTTCTCTTTGTAATTCCTAGAATATTAGAAATAACTTTCCATTTCTTATATTTTACTTATCACCAGGACAGCATAATATACTAAATTATTTAAGGTTACAGCAGTTGAGGACTAAGGAGATGACACCAACGGTACATAAACTCCTGTGAAAATGTGAGTCCCTGAGTTTGGGACATCAGAACTAGGCACCTCACTCAAGGTAAAACATCCAAACTTGCCTTTTGACCTCCACATTAGCACCATGGCATGCTCTCACCTGCACTTACACACATGAACACACACACACACACATTACAGAAATATAATTTTTTCAAAAATTTTTATTCAAATACCAACAATTTGCAATTCAGTCAAGGGCCTTTTTGGAAAATGGTTATAGACTGACTATGTGTATCATGAATATATAATAGCTATTATGCATGCAAAAGAATATGAGACCTAAATAATGAGTTGATATCCTTTCAGTCTTCTAATGTGACGTGTGCACATTGAATTTGTTTGAAGCTACAGTAAATATTGCAAAATCGATAATATATGTGTACATATTTATAATATGTATCTATAAACATCTTTATATAATAATTTATTATCATTAGTCTACTCTATTTGGTGTGTAATATACTAAAATTCAAATCTATAAAAACTTCAACAAGGAATCAGAGCAAACCAGAGGGATGACCTTTGACTTTGCAGCTTGTTCTAATATTCAGGTTGAGAAATTTAATGAGTAATGATAACAGACTTTCAGTCCTGCCATATTATAAGGAACTTTAAAGTATATTTGGGGTTGCTACTATTAGTTGCTAAATTATCCTAGAAGGCATTGAGGGTAAAACAGGGTCATACTGCATAGAACTCCATTTTTTGTTTCTAGTTAAAAGCACTTATTTGAAATATTCTTTTAAATAAATCAAATAATATACTTAAGAGTGCATTTTGTAATACCCCATTTTGATTATTGGTTATATCCATAAAATATTGCATAGAAAAGGTAACCAATGTGTCATAAAAATTGTAATCTAACATTTCTAAATGAAGCTTTATTTTTTGTCTCCACATGATGTTATTTTGACACTCAACCACTGAGCAGTAATACAAAGTTATATTCATCTTTATTTTATAAGAACATAGAAATTAAACAATACAATGAATCTACATTCTACTTTATTTTTCTGCATTTTCTTTATGAATTTACAATGTGTCCTCAAACTTTTATATATCATTTTCTGTAATACGAATTTAAAGCCAGTTTTACTCAGTTCCTGCTGTGTGAGTAAAGGTGTTTCTTTAGAAGACATGCCAAGATATTTTAGTAGTTGGCATAAAGCAAACCCAAAGTAGTATTACCATGGGGTCTTTTAGCAGAACAGAATAAAATGTTCTCCACTCATTACTAATGTTTGTAGAACACTGAGGTGCCCATAGAGATGAGCTGCATTTGGCTGGTGTATGTGAACAAACAATCAGTCAAATCAGAGCACAAAGCTGTGATTTCAAATCCCTGCAGAGGCTAGTAAATTATTCAAAAGCCTCATTCATCTATCAAAAATTGCACAGAGTAAAAAGGTGGGTTTGAATACTAATATATTATGTAAAAATGAAAAAGAAAAAGAAAATGGAGAGATGTGGCATGACAGTAAATGAAATAGTTTTTTCCAACTTGAAAGATTATAACTCATGTGCCAGTTTATGATTGTAGTAGTTGCAAAATTTTGTGTTTGATATCTACTGAAATTAATTCCCATTTTTTGTTTGTTTATATTTATGTGAAGGGTTTGGAAGCTCTGCACTTTGGAATTTTGTAAAGAAGTAATGCTTTTTAATATGACTAATATTAGAAAGGAAATGTTTCCTTCTACTTTTCTAGTTTTTAAGTAGTGACAATAAGTAGGAAAACCTACTAAGGCATTGTTATAAAACTGTATTCATGTTGGTAATTAATAGAACTCTTCATAATAAAATATAATATACTCAAAAAAAACATGTAGCCCTATTAAAAGAGATGAGTAGGGGCTGGAAAAAAACAGTTTAGCAGTTAAGCTGTTTGCCTGCAAAACCAAAGGACTGGGTTCAATTCCCCAGGACCCATGTAAGCCAGGTGCACAAGGAGGTGCATGTGTCTAGAGAACCTTTGCAGTGGCTGGAGGCCCTGGAATGTCCATTCTCTCTCTCTCTTTCTCTACCTCTCTCTCTTTTCCTCTGTCTCTTTCTGTCTCAAATAAATAAATATTTTCAAAAGATGAATAGCACATTTATTTTATTGTGCATTTTCTACATAATGTATACCTTCTTTTTCGTTTTGATATACAAAAGAAGAAAAAGAGCACTGCATTTGGATGCATAGAATGACAAAAGTTTAAGTGAAACATGCCATCACTTCCTCCCACCTATCCTTGTTTCCTAAAATATTTGTTTTCAGGATTATTATCTCTTCTCTGGTACTTTTCCACCTGATTTCTCAACCCCTACTGACCTATTCAAGACATCCTGAACATGGCAGCCTCATAACCTTGGATTGTAAAAGTAATATTAGCTCACTTATTTGTATATGCCATATGACTTAATTAATTAAAATTATTCTAAAATTTTTTTCCAATTATATTAGATTTCAAAAAGTTTCATGCTTGGCCTTTAAGTAACTAAAATTCTGTGTAATTAATTTCCATTAAAAATCATCTGGTGTTATGTCTTTAAACACATTTAAGCATAAAAATGTGTAGTATTTTGTTTAGTTAGTGATGTCACCAAGTCTGTAATCTAGTTTTAGCATTGTGCACATTTTCCATTTTTAATGATTTATTTATTTATTTGAGAGAGAGAGAGAAACATATAAATAGATAAATGGGAGAGAAATAGAAAGAATGGGTGTGCCAGGACATTTGGACACTGCAAAGGAATCCATATGCATGTGCCGCCTTGCACATCTGGCTTATGTGGGTACTAGGGAATCAAACCTGGGTCTTTAGGCTTCACATGCAAGCACCTTAGCAAATTGTAACTTCAGCCCTTACACTTTTTTTCCTTTTTATTTGATTGATATTGAAGAGTTTGGGTAATTATTAACATTAACACTTAGTAGTGATTCTAATAAATATATTGATGTAAATTTATCAAACCAATTCATCCTATGAAAGTATTTTTGAAACAATGGTAGTAATCACACTAGATTTTCTAAAAAATCAGTGAATTTTAGACTACTATGTTTTAATTTATTTTTATTAGTTTTGTCACAGTGTGTATACAGCAATGTTGGAACCATCATTAACCTCCTCCCTGTCTCCCCCATCCACAGGGACATGTATTGTGGGGTTAGCCATCAGTTATGGGTAAGAGTCACTGTTTCTGTGCATAATGCCCCAATGTGTGGCTCTAACAATCTTTCTGCCCTGTCTTCCATAAATTTTCCTGAGCCATGTTGGGTTCAGTTAAGGTCTACTTCAGTGATGGTGTCTTGGGAGCTTCTGTGTCTCTGGATATGTGGTTTGGTGGGAATTGGGTATTATCTGTGTCTATCTCCTTCACCCTTATGGTGGTACTAGGTTCAACAAGAAGGCAGCACTCTTGCTTATTTCCCCAGTTACTCTAGGGTTTCATCTGGGGCTTTGGTGAGGTGTGATGAGCTGATTCTCTCCTCAGGATCTGTGTTCATCTGAAAAAGAGAAGAAAATTCTTCAGTGGAGAGTGAAGTCAGCACCAGATAAATTGTATGACCATTATTATCTTAGAGAAAATTTAATAGGCATAGGCCCTCTTGTAGCCCATGATTAGTGGGAGCTTGATAATGGAGAGTGAGCTCATTTTTTGGATATGGTTCTGACTTGGTTCCCCCAGGTATGGGTGTGTTCCACTGAGCTGATATGTTAGCCAAATCAAGAACAGTTGGTTACCCATCATGGCTGTGTGCCACTATTGCACTTGTGTGAGCATCATGTCAGGCTGTTTGCTGCTGAATTGCTTAGACCATGAGTTGCTTGGACAGATGTCGGTCATTTTCCCCAAGTTGATCATGTAGCACCTTCTATCACTACACGAGCTAACTGTCTGAGGACTGACTGTCTTCCATTTTCCACCTAGGTCACTCCATTTTCTATACCAACTGCATATGGTGTGTTTGGCATCAAGGTATTACCGCTAACCTTTGGTGGGTCATTAAGTACTCTGACAGAAATATGTCTTCTTTTGGGAAACCTTGCAGGTTTCTCTGATCAATAGCTCATTATGGATGTTAAAAACATACTGGTACTGGGAGTTACAGGCCAGTGCCAATGGAAAGAAGGAAGAAAAAGATAGGAAATATAAAAGACAAAGAGAGAAGAGGGAGAGAAAGAAAAAATCATGAGAAGATTAAGGTTAGTCTTCATCATACCCTCTCCAGGGCCCTGCGATTCGGGTGTTACCTCTAAGGACCTGATGAAGGTTAGCTATTTAGTCTGTCTTTTAGGATGCAGAATTTTATGATACCATTGCTTTTGGTTCCAATTTTGTGCCGTGTCCAACCTTATCCTCCACTCCTTCTCCACCCTCCATATTGTCAGGTCTTCAAGATGCTTATTTATTATGTCAGCATCTTGGGCAGATTCAGGTTAGTAGCCACAGATGAATGAGACCATGCTATGGTTATCTTTTTATGAATGGGTGAGTTTGCTGAGAATGATCTCTTCCAGGTTCAACCATTTTTCTTCAGATTTTATTGTTATTTTTTCTTACTGCTGTGTACAATTCCATCATGTAGGTATACCACATCTTGTTTATCCATTTGTCTAATGATGGACATCTGAGTTGATTCTAGCTCTTAGCTTTTTATGAATTGAACAGACTTAAACATGGTTGAGCAAATCTGTCTGAACTGAGTGAGGCATGGAGCTTTTAGATTAAATATTCAGTAAGGGAATAACTGGGTCTGTTGGTAATTCTATAGTCAACCATTTTAGGAATCTCCATATTGCTTTCCATAGTGGTTGTACCATCTTACATTCCCACCAGCAGTAAATGAAGGTTCCCATTTCTCAAAATCCTTGCCAGCATTTGTTTTCATTTGATGTTTTGATGTTTGCTATCATTACTAGGGTAAGGTGGAATCTCATAGTTATTTTAATTGTCTTTTCCCTGATGATTAGGGATGATGAACATTTTATTAAGCGTGTGTTTTCCATTTGTATTTCTTCCTCTGTGAACTCCCTGTACAGTTCTGAAGAAACTTCAAGGGTAGATTACAGGTTCCTCCTAAATTAAATATGATTCCTACATTGTGATGTGCAGACCATAGCACAAAAGGAATAACATGAAAAATCAAATGCAAGTAAATCTAACTATATTTCCCAGTCCTACAACGGATGTCTCTAATCAAAACATAGAAGAGGAGACAATAGGATCAGAACCCCAAAATGAATATACAAGCTATGTAACCCTGATCATGTTTTACTTTTACGTCACTCTTAATGTAAAAAAAGGGAGAAAGAACTTGATAGGTAAGGGATAGAGAACTTGATAGGTATAACATGTAAATAAAAATAAGCAATCAGGAAAGAGAGAATGGTTTCTATGACAAAAAAAAATGGAAATAAATATCTTGACATTTTCTCCTTTATAATGTCATTTTATCATATAATACCTTTTCATTTGCATTAAATTTATAAATACTCAAAACTGAATGGCATGCTGAAAATGGTACTTTCACTAGAGTGTTCAATCCAATTAAGCATAAACATTATCTTCCAGAGTTTCATTACTTTGAAAGATAATTTATAATCTCATTAAAGATGTTACTATATTAATATAACTTTCAAAAGTTGAAGAGAATTTTTCCATGAACAAAATCATTAAATCAGTCACTTTTACACCTAGTTTCTCAAGTATTTTTATTATATGCTATTCATTTCAGATTTTCTTTTTCTGTTTTTTGTTTTTGTTTTTTGTTTTTTGATTTTTTTTTTTTTTGGGCAAGTGTAAAAGTGTTTCTTGTTGAAGGCAAAGACTGTTACTAAGTAATGCCAGAACATGTATAGAAAGATTTATGTAAAAGAAACTGTTCAGCTGTGTTCAACTTATGAAAATATTTTATTGATCATCAGAAGGATTGTGTTGCTGTCAGGTTCGAATTACTGGTAGAAATCACCCAATGAAGAGCAGCTTGTGAGAAAAAGTTTAATTTGGCTTATAGGCTTGAGGGGAAGCTCAATGATTGCAGGAGGAAATGATACTATGAGCAGAGGGGGACTTCACCTCCTGGCCAATATAAGGTAGCAATAGCAATAGGAGAGTGTGCCAAACACAGGCATAGGGAAACTGGCTATAACACCCATAAGCCTGCCCCCAACAATACATTACCTCCAGGAGGCTTTTAGACCCATATCTCCATCATCTGGGAACCTAGCATTCAGAACACCTAAGTTTATGGGGGACACCTGAATCAAACGACCACAGATTGGAAACGGGAAGTAGAAATATGTCCATGGGTTACAGGGAAGTGTCTGCCCATTTTTGGATACTAACTTTGGTTTTTAAAATATTTTGTTTTTATTTATTGTTTTATTTGACAGAGAAAGAAGGAGAGAGGGAGAGAATGGGTGTGTCAGGGCCTCCAGCCACTGCAAACAAACGCCAGACACATGCGCCTCCTTGTGCATCTGGCTAACATGGGTCCGGGGAATTGAACCTGGGTCCTTTGGCTTTGCAGGCAAATGCCTTAACCACTAAGCCATCTTTCCAGACCTGCTTCGTGTTTTTTTTTTTTTTTAAGGCAATGTAACTCTGATTATCATCACTACCAATTCTTACAGCTTTGACATTGCTCAATAAGGAATCTTACATTTCCATCCCAATACTCTTGCATAACAAGAAATTCCAAATCTATAGATCAGTTCCAAGATACAAAGAAATGTCTCTTCTGTGGTTGTTACAACTCTAAGACCTTCCATACACATTACTCTAAATTACCCATTTACAGGGCTTGACAGAAGGCTTAGTAGTTTATATATATGCACAGGGTGGTGCAAATATTAAAAAAAATGAACAAATTAGACAGTTCTTTTGGGTTCTCAATTTTAGGTTGATTAGTTTATAATTAGTGATTACTTTTTTTCATTAGTCTTCATTACTCAAAAGTTACATAGTCATCTTGATTTTACACATATAATTTTGTCTATATGTGCTCTATATACTTGCAGTATAGTGGAGTTCAGAATGTGTACTCAGAAACATGATGTTTTACTTAAAACTCAAACTCTTTTTATATTGGGTATGGGAACTTCAACAAGTCCATATTGACTAGACCACAATTTCTTTCACTGTAAGTACATCAACTCAGCATATATGTTTCATGGGTTTTTATGAGAACTAAATGAAGTAATATTCATGATAAACATGGCATACTACCAGTAGCACTTTAAACAACATTTTGGATTTACCTGTATTAGCATTAATTTATCTACAATTTCCTATAATCTAATTCTCCTTAGATTATTGAGATAAACCTCATCTGTCAAGCTGTGACATCCATCATTCATGTGCCCCTTGATTTCCATACTAAACATTGTACAATTCCCCCACACCATCCAGTAAAGAGCAGGAGGAAATCTATAAAGATTAGATGTCCATAAATCTTCTCTGTGAAGGTTCCCAGATTCACATTTTTGTTCTTCTTCCCATGATCATTTTGATACTTACTTGCAATATCACATACTTCCACATATGTAAGCATTTGCTCAATTGTCCTCTATCCACAAGCCCCAGCATTACAAGCATTTAAATCCTTATGCCAAAAAACTCTTGGGCTTTCTCCCTTCAAGTAGAGTTTGAGTGTTTAAATTACTTGGCTGATTTTGAAATGTAGGCTAGAGATATTTATTTCTTTTTTTTTCTTTTGCTTTTGTTTGTAATATGGTATGTTTGTGTGCGCATACATGAATGCTTTATATCCCCATGTAGTGGCTCAAGCAGATTATCAAATATCCATATCCATCACTCTACTTTCTCTCTCTCTCCTCCCTCTCTCTCTCTCTCTCTCTCTCTCTCTCTCTCTCTCTCTCTCTCTCTCTCTCTCTCTGTCTCTCTCTTTTCCAGGTAGCGTCTCATTCTAGTCCAGGCTGACCTGGAATTCATTATGTAGTCTCAGGGTGGCCTTGAACTCATGCCAGTCCTTCTACCTCTGCCTCCCAAATCCTGGGATTAAAGGTGTGTACCACCACGCCTGGCTCATCACTCTACTTTATGTACATTAATTGAGCTCAAGTCTGTTACTGAGCCCAGAGCATCCTGTTTTTTCACCAACTCTTGTGATTCTTGGAAATTACCATGGGACTGGGGTTATATACCTGTGCGTCCATGCAAAACCATTTAAGTACGTTAACAGGTTCTCCAGAATCACCTAGCTTTGGTGCTTGTACAAAAAGTGTTCTTAAGCACTGATCAATCTCTCCAATCCCTTTTGTTTCTGAAACACTTTTTTTTAATTGTCCTCCATGACTCTCATTTCTGTGACTTTATGCATCTACTATCAGACTTTTATAAATTGTATGATCTCAAAATTTGAAATAATAATAATAATAATAACACTCTATCATATAAGTAAAAACTCATGCCAGTTCTAACTTTACTATGTCATCATGACATGTTTGTGTGATGACCTTTAAAGTACTTTGTAGTATATTAAGACAGCAATGTGCAAGTGATGTGAATCATACCTTCTAAATGTAGTATATATTTCTTTCTGGTATAATGTGGGAGGATTATTTGAAGTATTTATCTAAAAATATTTTTTCTAGCATGTTTTAACATTAACTTGTTCTCAGCTACTAGTAACTTAATATAGATCTTACCTAAGACTCAAGGAAAATACCCCTCTTCTAGGAACACTCAGAATACTGAGCGGATGTCCATCAAAATTCCATGCTTTGCTAAGGATCTATTACTATTTTATTTCTCAAAAGGTTATAATTTATTCCCTTAATTGGATTGTAATCTTTCTGAGATGTTGTGATCTGCCTGAATTCAATTTTCTGTAACAAAGGTGATCACAAAGTTATAATTATCCAATTGACTTCTTTTGTTTCCAATTCAACTTCTGAAGAAAACTTTATTTCAAAGTCAAAATTTAAGATTTTCAGTACTAGGAATTTTGTTGGTTAAAAAAAAAGTTCAAAAATTACAAATAAAAGCTGACCTTTAGACTGCCCTTTAAATTAAAAATATATAATCTTTAATCTATGGGATTAAAATAAAATAAAATAAAATAACTTAAGCCAGACATGGAGGTGCATGCCTTGAATTTCACCATTTGGGAGGCAAAGTCAGTGAGTTTGAGGCCACCTAGAGACTGCATAGTGAAATCAAGATCAGCCTGAGCCAGAGTGAGACCCTTCCTTGAAAAACCAAAAATTAATAAATATATAACAAATAACTAAATAGTTAGATTCATAAATAAGATAAGTGTTTTTCAAAAGAGACAACATGAGGCGTAACCTATTTCTGATGTAAGGTTAGTATTTATATATATCTTTTTTTTTAATGTCTTGAGAAGGCATTTTTTTTTTGTTCCTAATACTCATAGTGGCAAGTACCTTTAAATACATCATTGGGGAGGCTGCTTTAATAAGATTTTTATGAGTTTGAGGCCATGCTTGGGCTACATAGTGAGTTCCAGGCCACTCTGGGACAGCCCGAGATCCACCTTCAAAAATAGCAAAGCAAACAGAAATAATAACTTATTCCTTAAACTTACTTAATTCTGATCACTATTCAGTGTCCAATGTAAAATTTAATCTTAAATCTTAATTGTCTGAACTCATTGGAAGACATACACACACAAACAGAAACCTACATGTGTTATATTCAAGTGACATTACTTATTTCTGTATCTGAAGACAGGCAAGATCTATGTTTAACAGCTTTAGTAAAGTCTACAATTTTATGTGTTACTTTAATATTAGATATTGATAAATTTTGAATTTGGGGATCATTATATGTTGCTCTAAAAGATGAAAGTGTTAACCTTCAGTTTAGCATTTTAAGTTTTAACAATCATCTATTTATATACATATAATTGTTCTTTGGAAGTAAGTAGCTTTGTGTCAGGATGGCAAGGGCTACCGTCTGTGTATGTTTGTTGTGTTCTGCATGAAAGTTACTAACACAGACAATTGTCAAAAGTCTTGAAGCATCTTTTAATGTTATGAAGAGAGCAATGTAAAGTTATTTAAAAAAAGAAACATGATCAAAATGTAAATTAATGCAGAAGTAGATTTAGGCTGAATATCATCTGCTTTATTTTTTCCCTACTTTCTTATTTTGACCCTTGAGTTAAATGATCTAAAACTTTATATTTTCTTGGTAGTCTTTCATTGAAGACATGTAAGAGAAGATTTCAGTAAATCTTTGTCTAGCTACTCTTAACCACAGTAAAGCTAGTGATTAGGTAGCAACTTGTAATGATTTTTTTTACTACCAAGTACTTGTGTTATCCCCATATATCTTTCTAATATTGTCATTAAATGGTACATATATCACTCTAAGTTGCCTGATAAATTAGTATTTGGTAGGCCCTGAATGGTGAAATAAATTCACGAATGACTTCAAAATCTGAATTGCAAATAGGAATGTATGCCATATAAGATGTGATGTGGAAGTTTTTGAATTTATTTACTGTAGCTGTTTCAATCTTTTTTTTTTTTTTTTTCACAGTAGAGTCTCACTCTGGTCCATACTGACCTGGAATTAACTATATAGTCTCATGGTAGCCTCGAACTCACAGTGATGCTCCTACCTCAGCCTCCTGAGTGCTGGGATAAAGGCATGTGCTTCCATGGCTGGCTGAAATTTCACCTTTTAAAATGTAGAGCTTCAGGACTAGAGAGATGACTCATCAGTTAAGGCACTTTCCTGCAACGCTTAAGGACCCAGATTTGACTGTCCAATACCACATATTTGCAATGGCTATATGCCCTGGTGAGCCTATTCCCTCTCTCTGTCTATCTCTATCTGCCTCTTTCTCTCATAAAAAAATAAATAAATAATATTTTAAAGTAAGCTTAGAAATAAGTAGTTAATATCATCATGTAGTTATCGGCTGGAAAAAAAAAAAAACGTTAAAAGAATATTCAGATGTTCATCTACAGTGATACTTAGGAATCTTTAGGCTTTAAACAAGAGACTCATGAAATTGTGATCAATTTTCCTACTATTTATGTTTACCTGAACAAAAATTGACAATTCTGTTTCTTTTTGAATGAGAAATTAATGGAATAAGGGTTTCTTATAGTGCTTTTCTCCATGTATCAAATAGAACAAACAAGATTATTTCAAATGGTTATTTGAAATAATGACATACTACTACATTGCAAACTAAATACAATAATCATTATGTTAACTTTTTGTTACTAAGCTATTATATCATATTGATGAAGTTATTTTTCTCCAGGCCTCTATTTTATCTTCATGTTCTCTTAACATATAAATTCTTAAATATAACTAAGGCCTGGGATTGCATACCTAACACCTACAAGAAGCAAATCCTTTCTCTTCATCTACACAGTCCTTCCTTAACATTGCCTTTTTCCTACACCACAGCTAGACAAGTGATGTGTAGAAAAGATTCCCATAGCATCAATGTATGAAGAACAACATTTTATTTCTTACTTGCCAAAAGTACAGAAATACATGGTATATAAAATTTCAAATCCTTGCAAAATTTTAATAAGATGTTGGTTAATATTAATTTACAAAGACAAGAGAAGTTTATATTAATTATGAACTATCAAAATATAAGTCTGGAATTGCAGACAGAATGACAATATTTTCACACTGACAAAGCAATATAATAAGCTATTTTTATTTAATTAAATATAAACTATGTAGAGTTAATTCTGATAGGACTAGAATAAGGTTTTAATAATGGAATTTCATATATTCTGGAAAGTTTTGTCAGAATTAATTATGTTTTCTTGAGGTATTTCTTTAATTTAGGAATAGATATATGAACCAGAATCCATTTGAAGCCATATAGAATTTTCCTTAAAGGTTCAGAAAGAAAAACAAAACATTGAATTATTTAATGCATGCTTCTTGAGACAATTTATACTGAAGGCAGTGTATTAAGAAAAGATCTATTCTTAAGGGAAATATAAGAGGAAAATAAGGTATTGGACTACATGTTTTTATGTGTAAAGCATTCCATATTTTTCACCAAGTTCTCTTTCCTTTCTCATCTTTCTGTCCAGCATAGTAATAATTCATAATACAAAGAAAAGGCAGTTTTAAGTTTATGAATCTTTCTTACTTCACCACATGCCTATGTATTATTATACCAAACCTGATAACAAGTAAAAATGATTCATTAATAAAATTTGAGTAATATTTATTATTATTGAAAAATATTTTACTTACTTGTTTGGGGAGAGAGAGAGAGAATGAATTGGCAAATGAACTCCATATATATGAGCTACTTTGTGCATTTACTTTTACCTGGGTCCTGGGAAATAAAACCCAGGCCATATCAAGCAAGAATCTTTAAATGCTGAGCAATTTCTCCAGCCCAGTAATATTTACTATTAAGCCATCCTTTCAGGATGGAATTTAGACCATTATATTCTGTGTTGAGATGCAAGTCCTTTAAATTTCCTCTGCTATAAAATAATTCCTATTTCCATTGACTATATATGGATTCAAGGAACTCTTTTTACTCTAAAGTTGAATGTTGATTTCTCATGTGAGTTTGTAACTTAATAAGCAGTCTAGTGTGACTTCCTCTTTTATTTATGGGGATCTTGTTTCTCGTTCTTTTGCTGTGACTAGGACAATGTTATATCTGGACCAGACTCCACTTGTCTTTATTAACCTATCCAGCCCAGGGCATGTGACCCCGGTTTCTAATATTAAGTTTGACAGTGCGATTAGATTCATAAATTTATTTCTTGTGTGTTAACATATTCATGGTCAAGACAAATATTGTGAAATTCTATTGCCAAGATACTGTGTTTGAAAAGTACCAAAACGTCCAACACAAATTAGCTTAAAGTAATACATAAGCAATAAAACTAATATAGCAATTTTTTACTTAAACACAGAAAACCTGAAAATTGTATTGAAGTTTGGTGTATAGGATTGAGCCTGCATCCCTGGCTTTTCTAGCATCACGGTGGCTTCCAGGGACCTGAATTATTCTGATATCTACATGGTCATCCCAATCTGTATCATCAAGTCTGCCCTCTTCCTACTCTGACAAATTACCTGTGGCCCAGTAGCAAGAACTTTTATTACAAGTCGTCTAGAGGAGACAGACTTTATCTTCTATATAAGCAGAGCTAACTATGTTTTCATGCTATCCAAGAGCAGAAAGATTGTAGCTTCTCACAAGCCTTGGGACTTTACTTTTCTCTAGCCTCAATTGGATTTGTGCTCAATAAGTGTACCATTCATGCTTTTAGCCCCTCAAAGTATTCAGTTACAGCAAAGGTGAATTGTTTCCATCTATATCGTAAGATCTTCTTACAAGGAAATCTATTGTAGAAAAGTTAACAGACACTGCAGAAACAATCAAATGGGTTTTATGGCTATTGCCAGACCTTTCATATTTGATACCTTGTGTCACTGGTTTCCAAAGTATACTAAAGAACTTCCCTCTGTAGTCAATGCATGTGATTATATTATTTTCCTGGAAATATGCTCTCAAAAAAGAGTCTATGTAAGGAACAAGGTTTTACCACCATTTTATTCCCTTTGACTTCTGCTTCAATTTTCCTCAACTTTGGGATCAGTGATGAATATAAAGATTTGATATTCTGGAATGAAAACATTAGTTCAGTTCAAATGTAATCGGGACATTGGGTGAAAGAACATCATCTGGGTTGGAGAGGTGAGAGGTGGCTCAGTGGTTAACACTTTTGCCTATAATTCCTAATGACATAGGTTCAATTCCTCATTACCTATAAAAAGCCAGATACACAAAGTGGTGCATGAATCTGGAGTTTATTTGTAGTGCCTAGAGGCCCTGTCACACCTATTCATTCTCTCTCTCTTTTTGTAAATATATAAATAATTAAATAAAATAAGAAAAGAATATCTCCAGACATCCACAAAGACAGAAACAATGCACAAAATGAGATTTTGGGAATTATACCATTAATCTTGGTAGCTTTAGTGATTCTACACCCTTGTGGCTGAGATGATCTTAGGGTAAATAATACATGACAGTTGCCTCTAGTATATATTTTCCAAAACTTAATGTTCTTCCTACCACCTTAACCTCTGCATTACAAAAAACAAGTGAGACCTTTCTTGCTTTATTTTCCTGCTAGCTATGGACTTTTAAGTTTCAGTACTTTTGTAGACAATGGTACATAAGACCTGACTCAAACAATAGCAATTATTTAATCAGACATTCAGATTCATGCTCTTCACATGTCAGTGGGTATGTCACATATTTTAGAAATAAATTGTGTTCATTTGTGAAACTCTGAGCTTCAGATTTTAAGAATCAAATATAAAATATTCAACAGTATTGATTATATGTTGTAACATCACAGTAGTAATTATAAGTGCTTCTTATGATTTTATTTCACTAAAACATTAGAAAGACCTTTGTTGATCCTTGCAAACATATCTCTGAGTAGGCAAAGCAAGCATATAGACCATGCACACACTCCATTTATATAAGCATTTGATTATATAATTAAATGCATTAGAACTATATATGATAACAATGGTGGTTAGAGTTCTTGCCAGTATTTAAAAAAAAAATTAGGTAATAATGATTATTAACTGACCTTAACAATGAATAATAATCTACAGAGTAAAATAATACAAATATATTGACAATTTAAACACATGAAAATGAAGTTAAATGGTATTTAGTAAATTAGTTAATTAAAACTAGCCATTCTTCACATTGTAAAGGATAGTAATAAAAATCAATTACATATAGTTTAAATATGCATCAAGAGTCTCCCTTGACCTTAAAATATATAAGAAAATTTACTCTCCCATTCTTCCCCCAAAGAAAAAAAGATTACATACTGATGTATAGTCAACAATAGACTGTTTCATTTATAAATTATAAAACTACCAAGTTCAAATTCTTGAGTATGTTGAAAGATAATATTTATCAATATGCAAATTCAAATGTTATTTTCATAGAACTTTTCTAAATGTTACTAAATAAAATATATGTGCTATGACTCAACTTTTAATCTTGACACTTTCTCTGTCCTTTCTTTGCTTTCAATGTCAGCCATGATATGTAGATATTAACAGATTCTATGCTTTCAAATACAGACTTATATTCTACTGTAATGACTTGTGACACTCATAGCCATTTCAACATTCTAATAACTTAATAGGTTAAAGCTCATAGACAAAAAATAAGAACAAGTTCATGATTAACTCTGCCATGATGTTGTGAGCCATGAGGACTATAATCTGAAATATCCTTCATAATAACCTCTGTAGACAAGGGGAAATTGAGCCTTCCTTAGCTACTAGACAGTTTGGATGGCAGCCAGATGAGCCAATGTTCTAAGGGCTGTCATTGACCTTGGAGTGAATTTTACAAAGGTGCAAATTTCTCTGTCTCAGACAGACAGTTTTGTGATTAAGTAAGTATACCCTCAAAGCAACAGTGAATGGTAAACACACATTGTTGGCTGTAAGCAATATTCTTTTTCTAAAGAATATTGAGTGCTGTGTTGAAAAGGAAGCCACATTTATGGTCCAATAAGGAGGTACTCAATTGTAAGAAATGTTTCCATAACAAGTTGATTTATACAACTAAAATAGTAAGAAGAACTTCAAAGTAAATTTAAGCAAGTACAATGTTTTTACTTTTTCATTAATTTCTTTTGAGTAGAATTTTTTTTTCTTTGCAACATAAAGAAAAGAAAGAAAATCTTGGGCTGGAGAGATGGGTTAGCAGTTAAGGCACTTGACTCCAAAGCCAAAGGACCCAGGTTGGGTTCCACAGGGCACATGTAAGCCAGATGCCCAAAGGAGTACATGCATCTAGAGTTTATAGCTGCTGGAGGCACTGGCGTGTACATTCTCTCCCCCCCACCCCCCTCTCTGACTCTTCTCTCTCTCATATTGATAAATAAATAAAAAGAGAAGAACTTAGTGAATGTGTGCATTGTTATGAATATGTCGAAGAAGCACCATTGATTTCTGTGGGTTCAGATAGCTGTGACAAGTATAACATTTGTGCAGTCGATTATAAACACCCCTTGTCTCTTTCTCTTTCTCCGAGCCTTTCTCTCTTTCACTCTCACTCATAAATAAAAATAAAGTAAAATAACTTTTAAAAGTAATGTTAGGAAAAAAGTCAAATCATACAGTTGTCCAATTTTTTTTTATCAATTTTTATTAACATCTTTCATGATTATAAAAAATATACCATGATAATACCCTCCCTCCCCCCATTTTCCCCTTTGAAATTCCATTCTCCATCATTTTCCCTCCCCAACTCAATCAGTCTCTCTTTTATTTTGATGTCATGATCTTTTCCTCCTCTTATGATGGTCTTGTGTAGGTAGTCTCAAGAACTATGAGGTCATGGATATCCAGGCCATTTTATGTCTGGAGGGAGCATGTTGTAAGGAGTCCTACCCTTCCTTTGGCTCTTACATTCTTTCTGCAACCTCTTCCGCATTAGACCCTGAACCTTGGAAGTTGTGATCGAGATGTTACTCAGTACTCCAGTCACTTCTTTCCAGCACTATGATACCTTCTGAGTCATCCCAAGGTCACTGCCATCTGAAAAGAGAAGATTCTCTACCCAAAGTGAGAGTAACATTAACATAAGGATATGGATATTAAGAGAAGTGCTTACTAGGCAGTTTGATAAGCATACTATATACATTTACCCAGACAGAAGCAGATGTTACACCCCTAGGGCTCATGACTACCCCTGTTTTAAGTTTTCAGTATCAGGGATGTATTCCCTCCCATGGAGCAGGCCGCCAGTCCAATTGGAGGGCAGTTGGTTTCCATCATGACAGATGTGCCACTACTGCACTTACTGTATCATTTGTTGTGACTGGCCAATTAAAAGGTTTGCTATGTCCACTGTTGAGTATCTTCACTGGTGGTATCATTTTCTCCCACTGAACTACATGTAGAATGGCTTCTTCCAGTTTTCTGTCAGCTGGTCTACATGGAAGATATTATCAGCTCAGTTCCAGCAGGATTTCTCAGTGGCTTTGCAGCCCAATTATATGGAGTCTTCAGCAATAGGGTCTTGCCATTTATTCCTGGTGGGAAACCAAGGGCCTCAGCAATGACCTATAATGTTTTGGGGACATCAGGGACCTCCTGGCCAACAACTCACTGGAAGGTATCCCATCCTTGGCACTGAAATTTTCTAGCAATGATCTATGGCTCCTGAGTGTTCCATTGTCCAAAACTGGAGGATTACATATGATTTATTTGTATCCTCTTAGATTTTGATTAGCCCTCCCTCCACCTTTCCTTTACTCAACCTCTTCCCTTGACCCTACTTGGGGCCTTTTCACCCCCGTTAATCTGTTCTTCTACTTACATATATACAATGCCAACCTATTAATTACCCTCCTTCCTTCCTTTCTCTTCTGCTTATATCTCTCTTTTAGCATACTGGCCTCTGTTACTGAGTTTTTTCCTTCTCACATAGAAGCCCAATCATCTATAGCTAGGATCCACATATGAGAGAGAAAACACAGTGCTTGGCTTTCTGGGTGTGGGTTACCTCACTTAGTATAATCCTTTCCAAATCCATCCATTTTCCTGCAAATTTCATAACTTCATTTTTCTTTACCACTGAGTAGAACTCCATTGTATAAATGCACCATATCTTCATTATCCACTCATTAGTTGAGGGACATCTAGGCTGGTTCTAGTTCCCAGCTATTGAAAATTGAGCAGCAATAAACATGGTTGAGCACGTGCTTCTAAGGAAACAGGATGAGTCCTTAGGATATATACCTAGGAGTGCTATAGCTGGGTCATATGGTAGATCAATTTTTAGCTGTCTTAGGAACCTCCACACTGATTTCCACAATGGCTGGACCCGATTGCATTCCCACCAACAGTGTAGAAGGGTTCCTCTTTTTCCACATCCCTGCCAGCATTTATGATCATTTGTTTTCATGATGGTGGCCAATCTGACAGGAGTGAGATGGAATCTCAATGTAGTTTTAATCAGCATTTCCATGATGACTAGGGATGTAGATAATTTTTTTTAGATGCTTATACGCCATCCATATTTCTTCTTTTGAGAACTATCTTTTTAGCTCCATAGCCCATTTTTAATTGCCTTGTTTGATTTCTTATTATTTAACTTTTTGAGTTCTTTGTATATCCTAGATATTAACCCTCTATCAGATATATTGCTGGCAAAGATATTTTTCCCATTCTGTAGGTTACCTTTTTGCTTTCTTCACAGTGTTCTTTGCAGTACAAAATCTTTATAATTTCATGAGGTCCCAGTGGTTAATCTGTGGTTTTATTGCCTGAGCACTTGGGGTTATATTCAGAAAGTCTTTGCCAAGACCAATATGTTGAAGAGTTTCCCCTACTTTTTCCTCTAGAAATTTCAGAGTTTCAGGTCTGATGTTAAGGTCTTTCATTCATTTGGACTTAATTCTTGTGCATGGGGACAGAGAAGAATCTATTTTCTCCTTCTACACATACCTATCCAGTTTTCCCAGCACCATTTGCTGAAGAAGCTGTCTTATCTCCAATGAGTAATTTTGGCATTTTTTATCAAATATCAGGTGGCTATAGCTACCTGGACTTACATCTGGGTCCTATATTCTGTTCCATTGATATACATGTCTGCTTTTGTGCCAGTACCATGCTGTTTTTGTTACGATGGCTCTGTAGTATGAGTTAAAATCAGTTGTGGCAGTACCACCAGCCTTATTTTTGTTGCTTAATATGACTTTAGATATTTGAGGTTTCTTGTGATTCCAAATGAATTTTTGATTTTTTTTTCCATTTCCATGAAGATCGCCATTGGAAATTTGATGGTGATTGCATTAAATGTGTAGATTGCTTTTGGTAAGATTGTCATTTTCATAATATTGATTCTTCCAATCCAGGAACAAGGGATGTTTTTCCATTACCTAGTGTTTTCTGCAATTTCTCGCTTGAGTGTTTTTTCATTTTCATTGTAGAGATCCTTTACTTCCTTGGTTAGGTTTATTCCAAGGTACTCTATTTTCTTTGATGCAATTGTGAATGGGAGTGATTCTCTGATTTTATCCTTTGTGTGTTTGTTGTTAGCATAGGAAGGCTACTGATTTCTGTGTATTTATTTTGTATCCTGCTACATGGCTGTAGGTATTTATCAGCTCTAACAGTTTGCTGGTAAAGTCTTTAGGATCCTTTATGTATAGAATCATGTCATCTGCAAATAATGGTAACTTGATCTCTTCCTTTCCAATTTGTATCCCTTTTATGTGTGTCTCTTGCCCTATTGCTCTGGCTAAGACTTCCAGAACTATATTAAATAAAAGTGGGGACAGTGCACACCCTTTTCTTGTTCCTGATTTTAGTGGAAAAGCTTCCAGTTTTTCCCCATTTAGTAAAATGTTGGCTATAGGCTTGTCATAAATAGCCTTTATTATATTGATATATGTTCCTTCTATTCTCAGTCTCTGTAGGACTTTTATCATGAAGGGATACTGGATTTTGTCAAATGCTTTCTCTCTGTATAATGAGATAATCATGTGATTTTTGTCCTTCAGTCCATTATATAATGTATTACATTTATCAATTTGCATATGTTGCAACCATCCCTGCATCTCTGGGATAAAGCCTACTTGGTCAGGGTGAATGATCTTTCTGATATATTCTTGTATTTTATTTGCCAATATTTTGTTGAGAATTTTTGCATCTATGTTCATGAGGGAGAATGGTGTGTAATTTTTTTGTAGAAGGAGCTTGGAAGGGTTCCTTTTATTTCTGTTTTATGGAAAAGCTTAAGAAACAATTGTATTAGTTCTTCTATGATTCAGCAGTGAATCCATCTGTGCCTGGATTTTTTTTAGTTGGGAGATTTTTGATAACTTTTCAGATCTCCATGCTTGTTATAGGTCTATTTAAGTGATTAATCTCATCTTGATTTAATTTTGGTAGGTCATATAAATCAAGGAAATCAATCATTTCTTTCTGATTTTCATACTTTGTGGAGTATATGCTTTTATAGTATGTCCCTATAATGTTTTGAATTTCTCTTGCATCTGTTGTGGTGTTACCTTTTTCATCTCTAGTTTTATTAATTTGTGTCTCTTCTTTCTTTCTTTTGGTCAGATTTGCTAAGGGTTTATCAATCTTGTTTATCCTTTCAAAGAACCAACTCTTTATCTCATTGATTCTTTGGATTTTTTTTTTTTTTTTTTGGTTTCTGTTTCTTAATTTCTGCCCTATTCTTTATTATTTCCTCCTAGCTACTGATTTTTGGTTTGCCTTATTCTTCTTTTTCCAAGGCTTTAAGGTGAAACCTTAGGTCGTTTACTCGCAATATTTCTAATTTCTTAACATAGGCACTTAAAGGTATAAATTTACCTCTTAGGACTGCCTTCCTTGTGTCCTACAGATTTTGGTATGTTGAGTTGTCATTATCTTTTGACTCTACAAACTTGTTGATTTCCTTATTGACCAATTTATTATTTATTAGTGTTTAATTTCCATGATTTTGTGTATGCTCTATAGCCTTTCTTGCTATTGATATGTAGTTTGATTCCATTGTGGTCAGAAAGAATGCAAAGAATTATTTCAGTTTTCCTGTATTTGTTAAGATTTGCTTTGTGCCCTAATATATGGTCTATTTTAGAGAATGTTCCATGTGCTGCTAAAAAGAATGTATATTCTGGGCTGGAGAGATGGCTTAGTGGTTAAGCGCTTGCCTGTGAAGCCTAAGGACCCCGGTTCGAGGCCCAGTTCCCCAGGTCCCACGTTAGCCAGATGCACAAGGGGGCGCACGCGTCTGGAGTTCGTTTGCAGTGGCTGGAAGCCCTGGCGCGCCCATTCACTCTCTCTCCCTCTATCTGTCTTTCTCTCTGTCTGTCACTCTCTAATAAATAAATAAAAATTGAACAAAAAATATTTAAAAAAAAAAAAAGAATGTATATTCTGCAGAATTTGGATGAAATGTCCTTTATCTATCTGTTAGGTCCATTCCTTCTATGACCTCATTTAGTCCAGATGCCTCTCTGTTTATTTTTTCCCAGGATGACCTGTCAATTGATGAGATTGGGGTGTTGAAGTCATCCACTATCACTGTGTTTGGTGTTATGTATAACCATAGTTCTAAAACTGTTTGTTTGATGAATTTGGGGGCCCCCATGTTAGGTGCATATATGTTTTGGATTTTAATATCCTCATGTTACAAGGGTGCCTTTAGTCAATATAAAGTGGTCTTCCTTATCTTTCTTAACTAATGTTGAACTGAAGTCTCCCTTGTAAGATATTAGGATAGCAACCCCTGCTTGTTTTCTAGGTCCGTTTGCTTGAAAAACCATTTTCCAACTTTTCACCCTCAGATAGTGTCCATCCTTTGTAGAAAGTTGGGTTTCTTGAAGGCAAGAAATTGAAGGATCCTGCTTTTTAACCCAGACTGCAAACCTATGTCTTTTGGTTGGGGCATTGAGGCCGTTGATATTAAGAGATATTACTGAAAGGTATGTATTCATTTTTGCCATATTTTGTTTCTTCTGTTTTTACCTTTGCTGTCTTATGTTAACTAGTATTTGAGTATTGTTTGTTTATTCTAGTTCCTTATATGTGTGCTTTTGTTTTTCTTCAGCATGGAGGATTCTTTCAAGTATTTTCTGTAGAGCTGGTTTTGTCTTCAAACATTCCTTTAGCTTGCTTTTTTCATGGAATGTCCTTATTTCTCCATCTATATGAATGGATAGCTTTGCAGGATAAAGTAACCTTGGTTGGCAGTTGTTATTTTTCATAACTTGGAATATATCATTCCATGTCCTTCTGGCTTTTAAAGCTTGTGTTGAGTAATCTGCTCTAATCCTGATAGACTTGCTTTTGTAGGTAACATGATTTTTCTCTCTGAATGCTTTCAATATTTTTCTTTCTTTGTTTTGTGTGTTTGGTAGTTTAGTTATAGTTTGGCAAGGGGAGGTTCTTTCCAGGTTTTGTCTGGCTAGGGTTCTAAAGGATTCCTGTATCTGCATTGGCACCTCTTTCTCAATTTGGGGGAAGTTTTCTTCTATGATTATGTTGAGGATGCCTACTATGCCTCTGGAATGAAATTCTCCTCCTACTATGCCCTGAATTTTTATGTTTGATCTTTTCATAGTGTCCCAAATATCTTGAAATTTCCACTCATACTTTTGTATAAGTTCGTCTTTCTCTTTGTTGGACTGTATTAGATCTTCCACCTGGTCTTCCAGCTTAGATATTCTGTCCTCTTCTTCATCCATTCTACTGATGAGATTTTCTACAGAGGTTTTTTTTTTTTTTTTTTATTTCATTAACTATGTTCTTCATTGCTAGAAATTCTGACTGGTTTTTCTTTATTATTTCTATTTCCTTATTTATGCCTTGTACTGACTTCTTTATTTCATTAAATTGGTGTCCTGTGTCTTCTTTGATTCCTTTAATTTCCTCTTTTATTCCTTTGATTTGTTCTTTTACTTCTTTGAACATATTAACAATCATTCTTTTGAAATCTTTCTCAGGCATTTCCTCTAACTCGTTCTCAGTGGAGGTCATTTCTGATGCATTAATACTTTTTGGTGGATTTATATTGTCTTGATTTTTGGTGTTTCTTCTGTTATAATGTATATATTTTTGCATCCTGGATTATTTAATGATTGGATTTTCTAGTTAGCTGGGTATTATTAGATGTATCAATCAATCTGATGGTTTATATCTTCATGTTAGGAGTTTAAGGCACTAGGTGTGGCCCTTAAGACTCTCAGAGTATTACAAAAGTGACCCTAGGTGTTGGGTTTGCCTGCTATGAGAGTATTCAATAGGCTAAGTGGAACCAAATACAGATAGTTTGTAACATTTAACTAAACCATGTACACTTTCAATGAAAAACAGGATCGAGTATTTATCCAAGAGTAGGTATTTGACAACCAGATCCTGTGTCTGTCCCTCAGGCTATGTGGTGCCTCACCCACTCCCTTAATCCTGACAACAAGGAGGTTAAGATTTCTGGTCTGTAGAGTATTCCAAGTCAGTCTGTGCCCTCTGAGACCCTTCTCTAATGTATAAAAGAAGAGAAAACAAAGCCACTATATATCAAGAATCAACAAATAACAAGCCCAAAATACAGCTTATTTAAGAATGGCAAATCTGAATATCCATCAAATTTAACATAATTTATCATGATATGGAAGGTGCAATTAGCACTTCTGGTTCAGGCCTATATACCAGGTTTATTAAGCAGGCACTGACCTGGTGTAATCCCAGTTACCTTTTGGGATGACTTTGGTCTCAGTTATGCTGCTCCTGCTTGGGTCCTGCTATTGGTTTAAAGTAGGCGTGGCTGGGTCCTTGGACTGATGCTGTGTTTACAGGATCTGGGCTCTGGTGGTGGGGGAGGGAAGGCTGCCAATGCTGCTATAGTTCTCTTGCTGTTCCACATGTCCTTCTACCTTATGATTTGCTCCTGTGTTGTTCACTGCCATTCTCCCTTAACGTTTCTTGAGTTTGCAGAGAGCTCTGGTGTGATTGGAAAATCCTCTCACCTGGCTTTTCCTGTGGCTCAATCCAAGCCTGGCGGCTGGCTGGTGTGTAGCCACTGTGTCCCATGGACCTGCTAGAGGTGTTTCTGCTTACCTGTGTGTGCTCTGGATGCTCTGGATCTCTCCTACTTCTCTGCCACTGTTTCAATTTCCTATACACCTCACTTTTTAGTAAAAGTGTGTATTTTGCTTTTTTTTTTTTTTTTTTTTTTTTTTTTTTTTGCTTTATCCCCCTAGGCTGCTTTGGCATGGTACCTATGCCACCAACTTAACTGGAAATCTGTCCAATATATTTTATAAAGTTTAGATTATCAAGAGAATGAGAATATTAAGGAAGAAAAATTTAGGATATCTGGAAAGGAAAATAGCAAATGTAATATCTTTCTACTCCTGTACATTGTGTTATAATTTATTGTTGCTTTGAAATTATAATTGCACAAACTAGTGCATGGTAGAGGCTCTTAAGCGGCAAGTGTCTTAAAGGAGGCCTGTTGCTTCATAAAATCCATCAAGTATGTAGATTATAGTAAATGAATGCATAAAGATCTTTAATGATGGGATGGGCATATATAAGGCCCCCAAAATCAATTAATTAATTAATCAAAAGTGATTAATAGTCAGGAAACAAGGACTCCTTATTAGGGCTCAAGGAGTTGCATTCAGAATGCTGGAGGAAAGAGGACAATCCTGTAAATGAAAATCTGATATAAAAAATAAATTTGTGGCGAGTCTCCAAGGCCAGAGCTACTGATCAGGACTGTCCCACTCGGAGGACAGCTTTCCCTACAGTGTGGAGGGCATGTCACTTGTCCCCGGAACAAAATTGTGCACTGTAAGTGGAGCATGGGGGCAGCACCATGCTCCGCTGGCGTCCCTGCAGGAGCGGGTCTTCTGGGACTTTTGGGGAACTTGAGCTTGCACTTTGTCCAATTTGAGGTTGCAGCAGAACCACTTCCTGATTCTTGGGCAGGGTTTCTTCTTGGGAAACTCTCTGAGGTCCTCCCATATCCTGCCTGTGGCTCCGTTTACATTGACAGTTCATATCCACAGAAAGAGCTACACTGAGTAGCTGCATGAGGCCATGCAAGAAGCTTACCGAAGAATGCCAGTGTGGAAGAATTTTGACCTTCCTATGTCTGCTTTATAAGGCATGCTCCAGGGCTGGAGAGATGGCTTAGCTGTTAAGCGCTTTCTTGTGAGCCTAAGAACCCCAGTTCAAGGCTCGATTTCCCAGGACCCACGTTAGCCAGATGCAGAAGGGAACGCATGCGTCTGAAGTTTGTTTGCAGTGGCTGGAAGCCCTGGCGTGCCCATTCTCTCTCTCTCTCTCTCTCTCTCTCTCTCTCTCTCTCTTTTGCTCTCTCTCTGTTGCTCTCAAATAAAAAATAAATTGTGCTCTATTATTTTTCAATCTTAGAGAAAATGATGTTAGAAGAAAACTAGTGTATGAAATCAGACCTTTTCCCATTTTTAATGGCTGATAGGTATTAAATTAGAAACATCCATTCTACAGGAAAAAAAAAAAAAAATCTATGGTTTCAAAGAAGCAAGCGCCCATTGACAACAGATCTGAATGGACATGAGAATGTTAATGGCAGACGAGTAAAAAAAAAAAAAAAAGGACAGGTTTTAGTTGTCCATCACTTGTTTCACACTAAATTTCATGGTTTATAGTGGACAAATTGGTAATTCCATCGAGAGTCATATGAAATCCTACTCTTACAGATACCTCATAAATAGCTATGACTTTGTGAATGATACCCTGTCTCTCAAGTACAGCTTGCAGCCTTGCTATTCATACTTAATTAGCCACAAGGAGAAGTGTCAAGCTCAAGATGTCTACCCCCTGCTATTCATCAAAACTGCTCCTGAGAACTCTGACCCATGTTCTGCAATCAAAGATGTGGGGCAGTGAGAAGTATGTTTGCTCTCAACTTCAACATTATAAAATTGTTTGCATTGATAAGTCCTGGTTCACTAAAGAGAGAAGAACTGCAGAAGAAATTGGTCTGGGAAAATCAAGTGTACAATGACATAATTCAGCAAGACTTTGTTGATCCTTTCTACAGTCTTACTCTAAGTTGCTCCTCTAGCTCAGTTGCAAAAATACCTTTTGCCACATGACAAATTCCTGATGACTACCAATGATGACATATTTATTCACATGCCAAATCTTATTGAATACCATCAAGGTTTAGAACAGATTAATGTTTGAGACTGCTGCATTGACCAGGTCCATTGTGGTGCCCCTCCTGTTAGGGATAAAAGCAGCAAGTGCTATGTCTGCCATGAAATGTACCCATGGCCAGCTTACCCTGACTATACTGCTGGTTCTGCCTCCCTTGTCTCCAGTGAGGTAGCTGCCAAAGTCCATGAGGCATCCCAGACCCTGAATTCTCGTCTCCACATAGATGACATGCTCGTGGGCCTCTGTGCCAATAAAACGTGGATAGTGCCACAGTTCTAAGTTGTTTTTTGTTTTTTGTTTTTCCCACCTTGGGGAAGGTAAAGATCCTTATCATCCCTGCATCTATGAAAAAATGATGACATCTCATGGACATGTACAAGATCATCTTCAGGACTTATGGGAGGAAGCTACGGATCCTCGAGTAAAAAATGCTTCAAAAGGGTTTTTTTGGTCAAATATTCTGAAGGGTGGTTAAAATAGTACACCCTTTTGGGTTGACCCATAGAGACATATATCCCCGTAGGGGTGCATTTGTCTAATAGCACTTGAGTGCTGGCATGTGTTCACTGTCACTGAACCAAACTGGGATGAAAACTCTTGAAATGTTTGTCTGTACCCTAACTAAAGTGAATATAAAGAGAGGTTGTGGAAATCCAAGCTGTCAGACTATTTCAAGATTACAGGAGATATTCAGTATAACATATCTAATGAACTCATGACATAAATTCATATCAAGGAACTCATATTCTAAAATTCTATTATGTATGGTGGCATACATCTTCAATCCTGGCACTTGAGAAGCAGAGGTAGTAAGATAGCAGTGAGTTTGAGGTCAGCCTGAGACTACATAATGAATTCCTGCTCAGCCTGGGCTAGAGTGAGACCCTATCTCATAAAAAGTTCATTATTATGAACCGAAACAAAACTAAGTTGCCAGTTGCTGCCTCAGGTATATTGGAGGTGTAGAGAAGCTGTTCAGAAGCAGAATGAAGGCTTTTGTAGAATACCCAGCTAATGTGTAGCATTTCTAGGAAATTAATTTATCTTTAGTCCAGAAATTTTATTTGCTTATTTGTTTATTTGTATTAAACCAGTAGATGTGGTTGGGAAAAACAGGACATCTAATGAGAGAGAGTAAAATGTCTACAGTTTCATTCTAGATAGTTCAAATCACTTATTGGTGATCTTCATGTAGTTATTTACCCAGATTGTATTGGCATCATTTAAAATACATTTTATATGTTTTTTGAAGTTTAATGAAAGATTTTGAAAAAACCATTAGCACTCCCATAACTGGTACTTAATGTGGGCTTTCATCCCTAATACTAAAAAATAAAATAAAATAAAATAAAAAATAACATGGGTTGTTTGTTGCCTCAGGTATCTTCCACTGAATTGACAATGAAAGAATTTTCCCACTTGTTTTTCAGTATTGATCTGCATTTGAGAGAGTTGCTGGAATACTGTTTACATAAGTAAATACAATAATAGAAGATACTTCAAAGGAAAATATATAGTTGGGGGTGTAACTAAGTGGTAGAGCTCTTGACTAGTGAGGATTTTGGTTCCATCTTTAGCACTACAAAATAAATAAATAGGTAAATAAAAGAACATTAAAAATCTCTTTTCCCAATGACTTGTAGAATATAATGTTGGTATCTAAATGATTATATTCTAGGACAATAAGTCCACCACTAGCAAAATCTCATAGGGTACAGTGCTGTAAATACAGAATTATAATTTGAGAGTTTTAAATCAAAGCTAGAGTATCAAAAGCAATCTGTGGTCAAATGGGATCAAAAACATTTGGAAAGTTGCATCATCTGTATAGTCAGGACTTTAGTTGAGGTTTAATAATGGAGTGAATTTATTTAGAAAGCAGGATAAAATGTGGCCATGACACTAATAATTTCACTCACCCCCCCCACACACAGAAGACATTAAGTGATATTGCTGGAGAGATTATAGGAAAGTCCAAGTAATGACTTCACAAATAGTTCAAATGATTATCAGACTTTGAGTTGAGTAAACACAGCTGTCTAACTTAATGTGACATCATACCCATGCAAAACAACTAGAAAAGTTTTCTCAGAATATCAACTGGATGATATCTATAATTTTAACAGAATATATATAATAAGCTATGTACACAGTGTGTATACAGCAATGTTGGTACCATCATTAACCTCCTTCCTTGCCACTCTAAAGGGTCCCTCCTCATTGGGGAGTGTGGGTCGTGAGGTTGTGAATTGTGAGGGTTAGCCATCAGTTATGGGTAAGAGGTAATGTCTCTATGCATAATGTCCCAACATGTGGCTCTAACAACATTTTGCCCCCTCTTCCATGAATTTTTCTGAGCCATGTTGGGTTCATTTTAGGTCTGCTTAAGTGATGAGGTTTTTGGAGCCTCTGTGTCTCTGGATATTTGGTTTGGTAGGAGTTAAGCATTCTCTGGGTCTAGCTCCTTCACCCTTGTGCTGGTACCATGTTCACAATGAAGTCAGCACTCTTTCTCATTTCCTTAATTACTCTATGGTTTCAGCTGGGGCCCTGGTGAGGTGAGATGGGCTGATTCTCTCTGCAGTTTCTGCATTCATCTGAAGAAGAAAAGCAAATTCTCCAGTGAAGAGTGAAGTCAGCACCAGATAAATGGTATAACCATTATATTTTAGTGAGAATTTAACAGGCATAGGCCTCTTGTAGCCCACGATTGGTAGGAGCTTGATAATGGAGAGCAAACTCATTTTCTGGATATGATTCTGACTTATTTCCCAGAACCATCTGTGGGTTTCACTACACTGAATGGATCTGTTAGCCAAATCAACAGCAGTTGGTTACCCACCATGGCTGTGGGACTCTACTGTACTTATGTGAGCATCACATCAGGTTGTTTGCTGCTAAGTAGCTTAGACCACAGGTTGCTTGGGAAGATGTTGATCATTTACCCAGTCACTCAGGTAGCACCTTCTGGTGCTAGATGAGTTAACTGTCTGGGGAATACCTCTGTTCCATATTCCAGCCAGGTAACTCCATGTTCTGTACCAACTGTGAATGGTGTGTTCAGCAGTGAGATCTTACCATTAATCTTCACTGGGTCATTAAATACACTAACAGATATCTGTCATCTTTGGGAATCCTTGTAGGTCTCTGTGATCAACAGCTCCTTGTGGAGGTTAACTCCATGCTGGTATTGGGAGTTACAAGCCAGCATCAATGGAAAAGAAGGAAGAAAAATATAGGTAATATAAAAGATAAATAGAGGAGAGGAGAGGAGAGGAGAGGAGAGGAGAGGAGAGGAGAGGAGAGGAGAGGAGAGGAGAGGAGAGAAGAGAAGAGAAGAGAAGAGAAGAGAAGAGAAGAGAAGAGAAGAGAAGAGAAGAGAAGAGAAGAGAAGAGAAGAGAAGAGAAGAGAAGAGAAGAGAAGAGAAGAGGACAGAGAGAGAGAGAGAAACAGAAGGGTAAGGTTAGTCTTCATCATATGCTCTCCATGGACCTGTGATTAAAGTGTTCCCTCTAAGGACCTGATGGAAGTTCAAAAATTTTATGGTACCATTGCCATTTGGATCAAATTTTGTGTAGTCCCCACAATGACACCCCCTCACACCCCACCAACCCTATTGTCCAGTCCTCAAGATGCTTATTAGGATGTCAGCATCTCAGGCAGGTTCAGGTTAGGAGCCACAGATGACTGAGACCATGCAACAATTATCTTGATGTGATTGGGTGAATTCGCTGAGAATGATCTGTTTCAAGTTCAACTATTTTGCTTCAGATTTTATTGTGTCATTTTCCTTACTGCTGTGTAGAATTCCATCATGTAGATATACAACATCTTGGTTATCCATTCTTCTAATGATGGGCATCTAGGTTTATTCCAACTCTTAGCTGTTTTGAGTTGAGCAGCTATAAAAATAAAAATGGTAGAGAAAATCTCTCTGAAATGAGGCATGTAGCTCTTGTGGTAAATGCCCAGTAAGAGAATAACTGGATTTTTTGGTAACTCTAAAGTCAGCCTTTACAGGAGCATGCATATTGCTTTCCACAGTGGTTGTACCACCTTAAATTCCCACTAACAGTGAATGAGGGTTCCTATTTTTCTACATCCTCACCAGCATCTATTTTCATTTGATTTTTTTATTTTTGTTTGTTTGTTTGTTTGGTATCCTTACTAGGGTAAAGTGGGATCTCATAGTTGTTTTAATTTGTTTTTCCCTGATGATTAGGGATGATTAATGTTTTCTTAAGTGCATATATGTTTGCCATTTTGTATTTCTTCCGCTGAGAACTCCCTATACAGTTATATGCCCCATTTTGTGAGTGGATTGTTTTACTTTTTATTGTTTAGGTTTTTGAGATCTTTGTAGATTCTAGAAATTAGGCCTCTGACAGTTGTATAGATACCAAAAACTTTCTCCTATTCTGTGAGTACTCTATTGGCTCTGTTTATTGTATGTTTGTCTGTGAAGAAACTTTTCAGCTTCATGAGATCCCAATGGTTGAGTGATTAGTTAAGTTCTTGATCTCCTGGGGTTTTGTTATAGAAGTCTTTTGCACATTCCTATATCCTGGAAAGTTCCTCCTATTATTTTTTCTTTCAGTAGTAGCCAAGTTTCTGGTCTTATGTTGAGGTCTTTGATCCATTTGGACTTGACTTTTGGCATGGCAAGATGTGTGGATCGAGTTTTCTTTTCCTGTTTGTCAAGCACCATTTGTTCAAGATGCTGCTTTTTTTTTTTTTTTCTTCCCAGCCTACATTGTTAGGACCTTTGTGAAATATCAAGTAGTTGTAGTTACTTGACCCAAAGTCTGGGTCCTCAGTTCTGTTCCATTGGTCTATAATCCTGTTTTTATGCCAGTACCATGTTGTTTTTATTCCTATAGCTGTATAATATAGCTTTAGATCAGGCATGATGATGCCTCCAGAGGTGTTTCTTTTGCTAAGGATATGCTTGGATATCTGAGGCCTTATAACATTCCATATGAACTGTGAGATCAGTTTTTCTATCTCTGAAGAAAAATGTTGGAATTTTTATTTATATTGCACTAAATCTGTATATTGCCATTTTCTCAATGTTATTTTTGCCTATCCAGGAGCATGGGAGGTCTTTCATTTTCTCAAGTCCTCCTCACTTTCTTTTTTGAGTGTTTTTAAGTTTTCACTGTATAGGTCTTTCACAACCTTGGTTAATGTTATTCTAATGTATTTTATTTATTTATTTTTGTTGCTATTGAAAATGGGACAATATCACTTATTTCTTTCTCTGTACTTTTTCTTTTGCATATAGAAAGGCTAATGATTTTTGTGCATTGATTTTGTATCCTGCTACTTTTCTGAAGGAATTTATCACCTTTAAGAGTTTTGAGATAGAGGTTCTCGAGTCTCTCATGTATAGAATCATATCATCTGTAAATAGGGCTAACTTAATTTCTTCCTTTCCAATTTGTATTACTTTTATTTCTTTCTCCCATCTTATCGCTTTAGCTAGGAATCACAGTACTATGTTGAAGAGCATAGGTGAGAGTGGACACCCCTGTCTTTTTCCTGATCTCAATGGGAATTCCTCCAGTCTCTCTCCATTAAGTATTATTTGGGCTTTGGGCACTTTATATATCGCCTTTACCATGTTGATTTATATACCATCCATGCCTAATTTCTCCAATATTTTGATCATGAAGTGATGGTATATTTTTTGCCAAAGGCCTTTTCTGAATTTATAGAAATGATCATGCATTTTTTTTGTGTGTTTAAGCTTATTTATGTGATACATTACATTGACAGTTTTCAGTATGTTGAACCACCCCTGCGTTCCTAGGATGAAGCCCACTTGATCAAGATGGATATTCCTTTTGGTGAATTTTGCATTCTGTTTGTGAGGATTTTGTTAGGTTATTTGCATCTAACTTCATCAGGAAAATAGGCCTATAATTTTATTTTCTTGGGACAAATATTTTTGCATGGCTTTAGTATTAGGGTGATACTAGCTTCATAGAAGGATTTGGGGAGCTGTTCTCTGATTGTGTGACACAGTTTGAGAAAAATTGGTTTCAGTTCTTCCATGAAAGTTTGATGGAATTCAGTTGAGAAGCCATCTGGACTCTTCTTTTTGGGGAGCTTTATAATTACCTTTTCAATGTTGATTGGTGTGGTAGGTTTGTTTAGGAGATTAATCTGCTCTGAGTTTAGCTTTGGTAGGTGGTATGTGTCCAGGAATTCATCCATTTCCTCCACGTTATCCAGGTTTGTGGAGTAGAGGTTTTGGAAATAAGTACTGATGATTCTCCAAATTTCACTTATGTCTGTTGTGATCTCTTTTTTCATTTCGAATTTTGTTAATTTGAAGCATCTCTCTCTCTCTCTCTCTTTTTTTTTTTTGGCTTGGTCAAATTGGCCAGGGGTTTATCCATCTCATTTATTTTTCCAAAGAACCAGCTCTTTGTTTCATCAATTTTCTTAATTGTTCTCTTAGTTTCCAATTCATTAATTTCTGCTCTGATCTTAATTATTTCTTTCCATCTGGAGCTTTTTGTGTTGGATGCTTGTTTTTCCATTGACTTTAGGTGCATGGTTAGGTTATTGAATTGGGATCTCTCTGTCTTTGTTATGAAGGTATTTAATGCCATGAATTTTCCCATGAATTGACTTCATTGTGTACCATAAGTTTTGGTATGTTGCATTCTCATTGCCATTCAATTCTAGGAAATTTGATTTTTTAAAATTTCATCCACTACCCATTTATTGTTTAGAAGTGTTTAGTTTAGTTAAGTTTCCATGAGCTGGTGGGAAATATTTTGTTGTTAATTACTAGCAATACAGCATTGTGATCTGATATCATACAGAGAATTATGTCAATCTTCCTAAATATATGGAGGCAGACTTTATGACCCAGTATATGATCTATTTTATCTAAGGTACCATGGACTGCTGAGAAGAATGTATAGTCTGTGGATTTTGGGTAAAATGTTCTATAGATGTCCCTTTGGACTAATCTATAGTTTTGTTGAGCTCTCTCACTTCACCATTAATTTCTGCTTGGATGATATATCTATTGCTAATAGTGGAGTATTGAAGTCCCCAACTATGACAGTGTGAGTGGTTATTTATGTTTTGTTGGCAAGTAGGTTTTGTTTTAAGAATTGTGGTGCACCTGATTTTGGTGCTTAAAGATTGATGATTGTGACTTCCTTTTGTTGGGTTATTCCCTTGATAAGTAAGAAGTGTCATTCTTTGTCTTTTTTTTTTTTAAACTACTTTTGGTTTGAAGTTTATTTTATTCAATATTAGTATCACTATGCCTTCTTGTTTCTTATTTCCATTTGATTGGTATATCATTTTATACCCTTTCACCCTGAGGAGGTGTCTGTCTTTAGTGGTAAGGTGTGTTTCTTAAAGACAGCATATTGAGATACTGAGACATCTAATTTTCTGATCCACCCTGCTAGCTTATGTCTCTTGATGGGTCAATTAAGGCCATTAATATTTATATGTGAGGTTTGATTTAATCCTTGCTGTGATGGATTGATTCATGTGTCTCCCATAAACTTAGGTGTTCTGAATGCTAGGTTCCCAGCTGATGAAGATTTGGGAATTAATGTCTCCTGGAAGGAGTATATTGTTGGGGGTGGGCTTATGGGTGTTATAGCCAGTTTCCCCATGCCAGTGTTTGGCATACTCTCCTGTTGCTGTTGTCTACCTTATGTTGGTCAGGGGGTGATGTCCACCATTTGCTCATGCCATCGTTTTCCCCTGCCATTGTGGAGCTTCCCCCTTGATCCTGAAAGCCAAAACAAACCTATTTTTCCCAGAATCTGCTCTTGGTTGGGTGATTTCTACCTGCAATGTGAACCTGATTGCAACACTTGCAATATTATTGTGGTTTATTTGGTTTGGTGTTTTCTTGGACTTCGTAATTTTTTGTGCCTCCTCTGAGTTTGGATATTGTGATATGCTTCTTGTAGGCACTTGACATTGGTTATTTGATTCTTCTGTGTGGTGAATTCCCTGAAGTACTCTCTGCAGGTTTGACTTTGTGTTTGTATAGTTGTAAAGCTGAGTTTTATCATGGAAAGTTTTTCCTTCACCATCTTTTATGAGGGATACTTTTGCTGGGTAGAGTAGTTTGGATTGGAAGCCATAGGTTTTTAGACTTTTCAGTGTTTCCTTCCAGGCCTTTGTGCCTTTCTGGGTTTCCACTGGGAAGTCTGATGCAATTCTGATAGGGTTACCTTTATATGGGATGCATTGTTTCTTGCTGACTGCTTTTAGGACTTTCTCTTTGGTATTGATGTCTAGAGTTGTAATGAGAATATGTATTGGAGAATTTCTCCTTTGTTCCAGTCTGTTTGGAGTTCTGATAATTTCTTATAACTTGATGGGACTTTCTTTTGAGGGGTTGGGAAAATTTTCTTTGATAATTTTGTTGAATAAGTTCTCTGTGCCTTTGGTCTGAATTTCTTCCACTTCTGGTATTCCCATGATCTTAATGTTGGGCCATTTAAAGGTATCCCCCAGTTCCCTCATGTTCTGTTCACAAAAAGTTTAAAGTTATTGAAACTTTTGGACTCATGAACTGTTTCTTCTGTTTTGTCGTCCAGTTCTAAATTTCTATCCTCCACATGACTGACTATATTCTTAAGAGCTTCTATAGAGTTTTGGGCTTGTTCACTTTGTTTTGTATTTTCTACTGATTCTTTATAGTTTCCATCCCTCTTTGGAGTTCCCTTTTCATGTCAATTTCTAATTTCCTTTTAGCTTCTTGGTATTCATTCTTGCATTTCTTTATGTCTTCATTGAGCTTAACCACCTGATCATTGAGGTCCTTTTTTTTTTTTTCTTACTCTCCTGATCATTTAACTGTCTTTGAAACCATTCCTGGTTCTTTTCTATTAGGTCTAATCTAGCAAGGACAGCATTCATGAAATTGTTGCTCTTTTTTTGCTTTTCTACAAGTTCTGCTAATTGCTTGGCCAGGGTTTCATAGCTTGTGTATTTATTTTGTGTTTCTCCTTCTATTATCTCTTCTATGTTTTGATTAGATACATACATTGTGGGACTGGACAATTTTATTGGATTTATTTGCATTTGATTTTTCTTGTTAGTCCTTTTATGCTACCACAGGGTAGGAGTCTTATTTAATTTAGGAGGAAGCTGTAGTCTACTCTTTTTTAAATTTATTTATATTTATTAATTATTTTTGTACTCAGTGAATACAGTCAAGTTGGTACCATTGTTAAAAATCTCCATTACTAATGTTTTATAGAAACAGAAACCAATAGTAGATAAATAACTGACAATATGAAAAACCTTTAAGATGCTTATTTAGTCCCCAGAAATAATAACAATAATGATATATGTATAACCATCATTCCTAATTTCATGACTCACATGCAGATCACTGCTCGCCTTTTGGAGTAATAGCATCATTCTGTTTTTGATGCATATGACCTTCAGGTATCGGCATTGTTAAGATACCATCATGTGTGTTTGCAACACTAGCATACCTACTGTACACAGGATTGCCATAGTTCTGAAAATTTCAGAGCATAGGCTGTGACATTACCTCTGGAAGAGTAGATTGGAAAGTCAGTTTGACTATGTGGTCAGAGCAACCTCACACCTTCACATGAAATTTAAAAAAGCTCATGAAATCCTTGTGATAAGCAAGATACCAAAATCAACAGGAGTAGGACCTTGGAGATAAGGGGTCATCAGGGAACAGAAAGAGGAAATATAAAATAGTCATGAAGGTCATGGACTATACATGAAAATACCTGGGTTTAGGCTGGAGAGAGAGCTTATCGATTAAGCACTTTCATGCGAAGCCTAAGGACCCCGGTTTGAAGGTCAGTTCCCCAGGATCCATGTTAGCCAGATGCACAAGAGGGCACAAGCTTCTGGAATTTGTTTGCAGTGACTAGAGGCCCTAGCATGTCCATTCTCTCTCTCTCTCTCCTCTCTTTCTCTCTCCCTCCTTCTCTCTCTATATTGCTCTCAAATAAATAAAAATTAAAAAATGAATTAACTCCTATGTATTCATCACAACCCACCTGCTGAACTTTTCCCCACCTGCCACCTTAACTTAAAAAAATACCTGGGTTCACACAAAAATCTGTCAATAAATTACTTATATGTTTTGTATCTTAACTTTTGATCTGTAAAATGGTAATGATGATGTTGTTGTATGAATTATTTTACCTATGGCACTTAATTCAGTGATAAGCATAGGAGAAATAGCATATGAAGTTTGGTGAGTATCCCAAGGAATTATCTACATGGATTACTTAAATAATACCCTTCATTGAATACTGTAGTGGGTACTATAATTTCCAGAACTAAAATGCCACTTATAAAATCCTTGTAATTGGACTTACTCAATTGAGCTAAATATTTATTTAAATAAATATTTATTGTTTTCTATTTAATAAAGAAAAATGTATTTTCTTTATTATTTTTCTACCTAATTTTCCATTTAAGTAGTACCTGTTTTTACTTCCATGTATGTATCATGTCTCATTTTCTCTACCATTCATTGTCAACTTGAAACAAAAGAAACTTAAAAAAGGATTTGATTTCTCTGTTTACAACATATCTACTGTTCTGTTTTAGGTGTCTGTTTACATATATGACCTACTGGCTTTGTAGCTGCTTAATGGGCTTCAGTGTAAAACACATTCATGAATGGTACATTTTAGTCAATCTATTTTAAAGATATTTAATTGCATAGTTCTAAAATTCCACAAGCCTTTATTTCTGAAGCTAGAACTTCTATAAGCACTAAGATGATTCTATAATCACTAAGATATAATCATTGAACATATACTGAGGGCCAAGGCAGACAAGCTTCTGAGAAACTATCCTTGCAATTATGAATAAAAAACTAACTCTTTAAGACAGCTTTATTTTCTTCTAATATGGTTTATAAATAAAATAGATACATAGATGAAGTCACATAGGGGAACCAGGTTGGTTTGACTACTTTATATGAAGTTAAAAGGAAAAAAAATGAAGGTGGGTCACAGAGTTACATGTAAATGAGTCAAGGGTTGGAGTGATGTCTCAGTGGTTAAAATTGCTTGCTTGTAGAGTCTGACTGCCCAGGTTCCATTCCTCATTATCCATATGTATCCAGATGCATAAAGAGAGTATGTATCTTCAGTCTGTTTGCAGTGGCAGGTAGCCCTGATATGACTATCTCTCTCTCTCTCTCTCTCTCTCTCTCTCTGTCTCTGCTTGCAAATAAATAATCAATAAGAAATAACTTAAAGAACCAAGTTAATGAGGGAACCTACCATGACATGATCTGGCTGATATTTATTTAATGATCCAGGTAGAATCTGTTGGGGAGGTGGGGGGTGCTGGACCAAATTGCATTTGGAAGTAGAGGTGTCTACAGAATGGTTGTTTATGTTAAGAAAAAGGGAATTATTACAATTTCCAGGGACAGGTTTTTTTTTTGAGAGCGACAGACACAGAGCGAAAGACAGAGGGAGAGAGAGAGAATGGGCGCACCAGGGCTTCCAGCCTCTGCAAACGAACTCCAGACGCGTGCGCCCCCTTGTGCATCTGGCTAACATGGGACCTGGGGAACCGAGCCTCGAACCGGGGTCCTTAGGCTTCACAGGCAAGCGCTTAACCGCTAAGCCATCTCTCCAGCCCCAGTGACAGTTTTTTTTTTTTTAAATTTTGAAAAAACAAATAAGAATTATGTTATCTTTATTTAATCACTGAACACAAGAAAAACAAAGAATATTTTATAGTCACTAATACATATTTTGAAGACCATCACAGAATATTGTCAGTCTAAATTTATGACATATTTTTTTAAATTTAATTTATTAGTTTTCTTTTCAGTAAATACAGGCAGTTTGGTACCATTATTTAGGCTCATCTGTGATCTACCCCCTCCCATTAGACCCTCCTTGTTATTGAAAATGGGTCGTGCATTGTGGAGTTAGCCCCCAGTTATTGGTATGATAAATGTCTCTGCAAATCATGACCCAACATGTGACTCTGACATTCTTTCTTTCTGCCCCCTCTTCTGCAAGATTTCCCTGAGCCATGTTGGGTTCATTTTTGGTCTGCTTCAGTGCTGAGGTATTGGGGGCCTCTGAGGCTTTTGCTTTGGCTTCATCAAACAGAAGTTGACAATGAGTTAGACATATTCAAATTTGGAGTGCAGAATTCTTGAATGTAAAAATTATGCTTACAGTCATGAGAAAAAATGATACTATTTCTGGGAAGTATGTGGCACAAATGAGGATTGGCTAGAGACCCTGATAAAGACTTTCTCACAATTGTAGTTGGTTGGAAGTGGAAACAGTATGGAGGAAATGTCACTAAGAAGGAGCCTTTAGTGGGGGGATGTGAAAAGCAGCCATGTTACCTTGTAGCTCAAGAGCTGCTCTCAGAAGTTGTCAACTGTTCCAAATGATACAGAGAAGTCAAGTAGTAGAATGTAAAGGAAGACAGAGTTTGCTGGTAATATTTGCTGCAAAGACTTTAGTGAGTAGTGGGGCACATCTTCTGCAGGAAGAAGTGAAAAAAAAAAAGAAAAGAAAATACTGGAGCAAGTCAATCACATAGAAAACAAAGAATGAATAGTCCATTTTGAGATCTTTGACTCTGAAAGGCAGCAATGAAGTTGCTCATGAACACATACTGATCTCAACAAGATGCACATAGGAGTGGACTCTCACATTCTAAGAAACAAAATCATTGATTCCTATCATGTTCAATAAAGGTAAAATTATGTCATATAATGAAGGTGGGTTATAAAGACATAGAGCCTTCTACCTTTTATTTTGTAGTTAGGATTGTGTTCTGTGGCTATTTATCGACTTCCCTGGGATGCTTAGACAGCTTGATGGAAAGAATTGGAAACCTGAGACTTGGAACTGTTTGATGTTCACCTGCTGGTTATTTATTTTGATGATCTAGTCTCTCCTTTTAATGCCTTCCTTTTGTAATGTGAATGTTTATGACAGTATTTGTTGGAAGTATATAATTTGTGTTTTGATTTTATCAGGCTCAAAATTATGAGACAGTCTTGAATCTCAGATGAGATTTGGACTTGGTCAAGACTATAGGGACTTTAGAACTTTGAGTGCATTTTACATTATGAGATGATCATGAGTCTGTGGGGACCAGGGATGGAATGTGGTGGTTTGATTATAAATGACCTCATAGAATCAGATATTGTTAAAACAAAGCTTCCTACTTAAGTCTCTATTAGGCTGAACCCTGCTAAAGATGTGTCACTAGGGCCAGATATTGAGTCCAGCCCTACTAAGTATGGAGAAGGCCAGCTTGATCTCTGGGTGTTTGTACTTGCTAATGTTGGCTTCTTTTTCTCTGCCAGCTTCTTCTGTAATGGTGAAACTCCCATAGAACCTGTATGCTTAAATTAAACCCTGTCCTTCCATAAGTTGCTTGTAGTTGAGCGTTTGTCCCAGCAATGCAAAGGTAACTACAGCAGTAATGCTCAAATGTATATAGGAATAGATATTTTATCTGTAGTTCTACATCTAGAATCTAATACTTGGTAATAATGTCTTCATGGATACTGATGTTATTTTTGCCTAGTGTTTTTCTCTCTCAATATCTATCAAGTCCATAAGAACTAGACTTAACCTATATAGATGTGAAGAGTGATACTATCCTTAGATCAAGTGTGAAATTTAGCATATTATTTTAAAACTATGTGTCAAAAGAGCAAAAGAGTGAGAAACTTTGTTACAAAAACTTCATTCTACAAACAGATATGGAATATTTATGGTAAAGTACTCTTTTAGCAGGGCCAGTAAAAATGAGTTTGATTTGACTTTTAAAATTCAGTTCCTTTAAACAACATCAAATCACCCAGAGCCTAGGTACATTAGAGTGTCTAGTCCAGTGTTAGGTCAGTGTATACCAGCTAAAAAGCAGAACCTAAATTATCATTCTTTTGATGTATTTATAAACAAAAATGAAATAATGCCTCAGTACAGTCAGAAAGATTGGTCATAAAGCCCAGACATTCAAATGCATACCTATATTTCCTTGAGACAGTCTTTCTATATTTTTATGCATCTATGTTCCTTTCAAATTGGCCTTGATGTTCAATCTTTAGTGGGTATAATTCATAACAAATGACATATTTAGTGAATTATATTCTCTATACCTTGGCTATACTTTCTTTTTACTCCTCATTTACAAAAAATATTTATTCATTTTTATAGATGTAACATCAACAGAATGTAATATTTGGGACACTTTCCAAACATTAATACATTATTTTCTTTGTACATGTCTATTTCTGTGGCTTTTAACCTATATGTGTCTGTAAGTATTCACTAACTCACAGAGGAATGTGAAATATATTTTGTATAAGTCAATGTCAAATATGGTATAGCTTCACCCAAATCTTCACCAGGAAAGCAGGATTCTTCTACTAGCAACTGGCACTACTAGCTGAAAATTCTCAATCTGAAATACTCTGTCTGAAGACAGCCCTCATTCAAGTTTATCTTCCTTTTGCTAAGTGTTCAAAATCTACTGACTGATCACATGTACAAATTTGGATACAACCTTGTCACCATAAGGACAATTGCTGCACAGAGCACTCCAGCTTTTAGCATCTTGCTGTGAGGACTTCTCAGCCTAAATACAACTTTGCCCCTTCCAATCCTCCCCATGCTCCTCCTCACCTACCCACAATTTGGTGTTACCTGAACAATCATGGCCTATCCAGTCCCTGCCATCAATCCTGTAGCTCACAGTATATCTCCTCTGAGACATCATTTTGTCACAATTATTCATAATTGTCAGAAACTAACACATGCATTTTGTATCATGCCAGTTCATATATTTTACTTTAATATTTATTATATTCTTATTTCTGTGGAGAGAAAGAGAGAGAGAGAGAGAGAGAGAGAGAGAGAGAGAGAGTGATTTAGATATAGATATACTGTATGAGTGTGTCAGGTCCTCTTGCCACTGCCAAGGAACGCATGGTTTTAGATGTAAGTTCCTCCTTGTGCATCTTGCTTTACATGAGTACTGGGGAATCAAACCTGTGTTGGAAGGTTTTGTAAGTAAGTGCCTTTACCGACTGAGCTATCTCCCAGTCCCTATATTTTATCTTAAAAAGAAATTATTTTAAATCACATGTGTTCTTAGACAAATATTTGAGCTTATTTTATCATTAAAATGCATAATTTTAGCAATGACTCACTTATGAGATTTTAGATTATCAAGTTATGTGTGATTGAAAGACTGTTTAATACATGAATAAAATGGAATAACCTTTGCATATCCACAGTGCTATATGGAGAAGTGCCTAAATTCTACTTATTAGTTAAATGTACTCCATAGTCAACTCTTCATGAATTTCCATTTTTACATTTTAAAAAATACTTATTATAACTACATTTTCTCATTGAGGAAATTTTTTAAAATACAAACTTTGACACCTATGATCATGCCATTCTTTACTGTGAAACTGTTTGTGTGTGCATATGCACATGTGTGTGTGTGTGTGTGTGTGTGTGTGTGTATTGTTGTTGTTGTTTCCTTATAATTGGCTTTTAAAATCTGTCTTTAATAAGAGTGTATACATGTTAAAGAAAAAAATATATTACTTAAATTCTAGTTTGTTTCTACTTATATATTTTGATTAATTCATCTTTGTGGATTATTGTATGTCAAAATTCTGATTAAATTGAACTAAGAAAGACACAATCATCAACAAATTATATATATATATTATATAATATATATATAATATGTTTTATATATATATTATATAATAACCATATATATATATATATATATATGTATATATATATGTAATATATATATATGGTTATGTTTCATGGAGGGATACAATTTCTGATATCCTCTAATTTCTTCACAACTCAACTTAGTCAGATATAAGAAACAGTAATTAAGATTATTATGAGACAAAATTCATGATAATATTATATAATTTATGTGTAATATAACTACTGGCCTTACTGGTTGTTGAAGTCAGAAGTTAGTAAATACTTTGTGACTACATGTCATTTTAAAAAACTTATTTCACTGCATGCTTTGACCATGTTTTTTTTTATTGGCGGTCATTAGGTTGTTAGGGACACTTCAAGTAGGTGTGTGTGCTGATAGAAAGTACAGGGCTTGCTGGGAAGGTATTATGAGCTATGAATGGTCTGGCTTCTCCATCACCCCACCTGCCTCTCCTTTTACTCCCTCCACCAAGGCTGCACAGCTGGTGAGGAGAGATCAAATACAACGTAGAACTCAATCAGCCACTTCCTTAGCAAAGTGTTCCCAGCTTAGACATTGTGTTACTGAAATCAAGAAAATGATATATCTCTAAGTTTTAGATGAAAAAATCAAGTTGTAAAGGGTTTCTATAATCAGTGCTATTGCTATTGTTCATTTATGATGATACTATGGTGGGTAAAATGAGGACAGGCTCTGTGGTGGTTTGAATAGAATAGATGGTCCCCAGTATATTCAGTTGTTTGTTTGCAGTTTGCATCTGCAGGATACCTGGCTGGAGGCAATGTCACTGGGTGGATCTTAAGTTGTGGTGATGGGTTTAAGATTTCAATCTAAAGATATGCAAAGTGTGCCTAGCTGGAATTCCTGAAGTGTACTGTGACTTTTGGCCTTTAGGCTTGTACTTCTCTCTCTCTCTGCTTGGTCCTGTGAAGGCAGGCCAACTTCTTCTGCCAATTATGGAACTTCCCCTGGATCTGTAAACTTCAATAAATCTCTTCCTCCATAACTGGGCCTGGTCTGAAAGTTCATCTCAGTGAACCTTAATCTGTCTGCTACAGAACTCCATCTCTTACTCTAATAAATATATTGAAATTATATTATGGTACAAAGAAGTGAATAAAAAGCTTTTTTTTTTTCTTCAACCTGAGTAAGTTTTAATACAGAGTTAAGCACATACTATTTTAGATGAAATTGGGCCTTGAAATTTCTCACTTGAATGATATTTCTGGAAGCATCTCTAAGTTATACAAAGAGTCATTCTCTCACTCATTAGCTCAACAACTTAAAATTGACCTTTGGGGGCTGGAGAGATGGCTTAGCGGTTAAGCGCTTGCCTATGACCCCGGTTCGAGGCTTGGTTCCCCAGGTCACACGTTAGCCAGATACATAAGGGGGCGCACGCATCTGGAGTTCGTTTGCAGAGGCTGGAAGCCCTGGCGTGCCCATTCCCTCTCTCTCCCTCTATCTGTCTTTCTCTCTGTGTCTGTCGCTCTCAAATAAATGAATAAATAAATAATTTTAAAAAAATTGACCTTTGGGATTAAGCATGTAGACAGTTCATTATAGTCTAATCCTAAATTCCTGGTGTACTCTCATCTTGCTATATCAACATATGTTTTCTACTAACCCTAAGTCATATACCTCACTTTTGGAAGCTTTGATGTACCATGTACTTCTTCTTGTAAGCCACTTTTAATGACTTACTAAAGTATTATAGTGCATCAACCTCTCAATAATAGCTACATTTGTATGTTTAAACCTGAAAACAAGTCATATTTATACACATATAATCATTTCATAGATAAGCTCTCTTACTAGGCTCTAAAAATACCAGTGGAATCCACATCTGTACTTATCATTGACTTCACTGCCTCAAAGGAATATTTTGCATGCAGTTGCTGAGTAGGGTCAACTATTGAGTAAATGGGCATCTAAATGAGGCATTCATATAGGAGATGTGTTAGAGATCAATGGGATCTAGAGGTACTAATGCTATGACCCAGGAAACTAGAATTTTCCTGGGACCATTATAGGAAATCTATTAAAATAATCTGCCCATGATATATGTAGCTTGTGGGTATAATGATCTTTGAAATAATTAGTTATCTAACAGTTTCAGATTTCAGTAGTTGGACAGCTATAATTAAGCAGCAAAACCTAACTTGCAGGCCTACATAGTAAATTATATATTAGTGGGTAACAGATGTGATGCAGTCAGTCCACCTGTTCACATTTTAATCTTATCTGTAACTTTTCAGGATAATAGATTTATAGAAAGTAAAAGTGAAGGCAGTAAATAAATGGCATGAATTCTGACTTTCTTTGCTTAGAAATTGATAAATCTGGAAAAAGAATGTAATAAAACATAGGACAATAATTTCAGAAGTGTAACCAAAACCAGACAAGCAAATTACATAGATATATTTCCACAATACTTTTCATTAAAAATCTATGTTCAAGTTTATCATTGTCTTTATGGTCATGAACATGTATTTGTAAAGATAAACATAGTACATTTAAAAGCTGTCATTGATTGTTGAGAGTTTTGAGAGTTAGTTTTGTTGCAATTTAATGAAGCAAAGAGTTAGTCTGGCTTTGCAACAAGTTTTTTGTTTGTTTGTTTGTTTGTTTTGAATCCTGTGTACCATGCAGATAGTTGATAGCTTCTCTCAACTATACTGACACATTTAGGCAGAAGGTTACGGTAGCATACAAGAACCAGTGCCCTATGTTACAGCCAAATGACTGTTAACATGGTATGAAAAGAGAATTCAACTCCATACAGCACTACTAATGTACCTGAAAATATTAAAGTGCATTTTAGCAGTTATGAAAGGTCTGAGACAGAGAGCACAGTAAACTGGTGATCTTACTCCATCTACCTTGGCTCCTGGAACAGAGAACCTTCACTTGATTGGGTGTATCATGTGTAGTGAATATTCAAGGGATGTGAAAGATTACTTTATTCTGAATTTAATCTTGGCCCTCTATGTTTGATCCTTGCCTCTCTGCTTATATTTAAGTTTAGTTGAGTTCAGGAAAGAGCTTTTATTTTGATATGTACTCCTATAGATACTGACCTAGAAAGGGACTGAATTATTACACAAGTGTTCTGGTTTTCATACAGATTCTCACATTGAATGCTGGCTCAATGGTTACCTGGTAAGCTCCAGGAGAGCTTTCATAGTCTACTGTCAATACAGGCAATATTCTGATTTATATAGGAACCTTTTCCTGGAAAAGCTATTGTAAGTTTAAATGACATTAGTCAAATGAAATTTTCTCCCAGAAAAAGTCACAAAAGAAGAGTTTCTTTGAAGATCTGATACACAAGATTTTCATATAATAAGACACTTGCACTGTGGATAGTGATAGTATTGATATCATAACTGAATGAAGTGATACCTATCTATATATATCTAAAGCATATGGTTTCCTAAGAGCTACATGCACAATTTAAAGTGAGGGCTCTGCTAGTAATAAATTAAATGTACTTAGTATAAGATCTTAGACACCATATTGACCACATAGACATGGATTTATGTCAGACAGAGCTTTAGCATGGCTCCTGCTATTAGAGAAAAAAAAAAATAATTGTAGGGGTAGTCCACAATATTAACAATAGCATCATGAAATGCTGAACTATGCTGCATTGTTGAATATACCCAAGGTACCTTAACTGTTAAAAAGTTTAGCAGTCCTAGATTGAACAAAAAATGCTCTAGTTTTCTCAAATATCTCACTAAGAAACTCTTCCTTATTAATCACCTATTAGCCCTAGTTAAAATTGCTTCATAGGTTTAATTTTGAGAAACTATTTTGTAGATTCCTGTAATCACTAAAAACACAAGAGTGCTATGGCATTTCATTCAACACTATAGATATAGTAAATCTCACCACATCTGTCTTGTGTTTAACATTCCTGTGAGTATTGTTTTCACGCTTACCTGGTAAGTTTATTTAAAGTCTTTATATGTTTTCTTACTACTGTTACCCTAAATTAACAATTGGTAATTTCAGTAGATGGTCCCCAATATATTCAGTGTTTTATTAGTTTGTAGTTTGCATCTGCTGCCTCCTAGCTGTAGGTGGTGTCACTGGGTGGACCTTAAGGTGTGGTGGTGGGTTTAAGATTTGCAGTCTAAAGATATGCAAAGTGTGCCTTGCTGGAGTTCCAAGTGTGCTGTGCTGTGTGGCTTGTGGCTGTTAGGCTTGTGCTTCTCTCTGTGTTTGGTCCATTGAAAGCAGGCCAGCTTCTTTGCCATTATGGAACTTCCTCTGGATCTGTAAGTTTCAATAAATTCTTTCCTCCATAACTTTGACTGGTTTGGAAGTTCATTTCAGCAATCCTGAAGCTGTCTACAACACCCTAATATTGGGTGTAGAGTAGATGCTCACTGATTGTATTATATTTATTTTTGTTGTATTTAAAATATATAATTTTATGAAATAACACTGGTATCAAATGAATATTATTAATCCTTTGATCTAGGAAGAAGTCTGTCCAGATCTTCATTCCATGAGTTATAACACTTATGAAGCTTCACTGGACTATCCATCTTTATGGTGAGGTTCAAAAAGTAGACTTTTGGGGAGGCAGAGATAGGAGAATTGACGTGAGTTCAAGGCCAACCTGAGACTAGAGTAAATCCCAGGTCAGCCTGAGCTATAGTGAAGACCCTACCACCACAAAAAAGTAGAATTTGTTGATGTAGCTGAAACAGAAAAGGACTTTTACTGTTTATTAAATAGCTTTACAGGGTTGACAACTCAGATTCTAGCTTGATCTGTTTGAGCCATACTGTTGACCTGAGCTGCCTCAGGAACTAACTCCTCTTCTAGAAAATGTAGCCTGGTGTAGAGAACTGTCACATTGTCATGATGAAAGGAAACCACAGCCCCAGTGCCTCTGTGCCTAAGGGATCAAGATGATCAGGAATGCCATGGGACTGCTGGTCTCAAAAACAGTGAGGTACTCATTATGTCAGCCATGGCTAGCAACTGTCCACCTCTAAAATAAATGTTGTTCCAGTTGTTTTTCTACCGTAAAGTTGCTGCAGAAATAAAAATGCATAAGTAGATAGGACTATATCTTCCCTCTATAACCTTATTTACAAATAGAAACATTGTCTTATTTTCTGCCTTCATAGTTCTATTGTATTGCATTTAGCCAACTGTTATCTAAACTCTGAGCACCAGAGAATAAAGATAATGCACCCTTTCTCTTATCCCTCTACTATGGAGAAATCACAGAGGGGAAAAAAGAAAATGTATGTTGGAGTCAGTTCAAAATCTATAGCATTGACTGAAAACTCACATACAATTTTCCCTTGCTCCCTTATCTTCACACTTTTGTATTTGATATTCTGATTCCTACTCTTTTATTTCCCTGTAGTTATTGCAACTTTTTAACCTTCATACTTCTACTCTCACTTAGAAAATTTTATACAAGAGAATGAAGCAGGGACATACTACTTAACAAGAATATGGTGTAGACATAGTATCTCATGAGGATATACTTTACTTAATATTCATAAATATGATTATAATTTATACACTCAAATCTATGTTGTAGACTTCAATCCCATTTTATTAAGAATAAAACACTGGGATGGAGAGATGGCTTAGTGGTTAATGTGCTTGCCTGTGAAGCCTAAGAACACATGTTTAAATCTCTAGGTCCCATGTAGCCAGATGGATAGTGATGCAAGTGCACATTGTCTCACATGTACCATAGAGGGGCACACATGAAAGAAGTCAGTTCACGGTGGCTGAAAGGCCCGGGTGCTCCCATTCTCTCTCTTTCTCTGTCTCCCTCTTTCTCTGTCTTTTACTCAAAAATCAAATAAGAAGAATAAAACTTGGCTCTTTGAATAATTACTTAATAAAACTCATGCTTTGTGTGAATTTGTAACTTCATGGTTTATTTCTTACCACTATGCAGTCAGAAGTTGCTAACAATTTGAAGCTAACTGACATTGATATTCACACATTTTTACCTGAAAAATAAAGGTAGTGTTTAATCTACAGTACAGTGCGCAGTGACTGTAGTGTGGTTTCTACCTTGGGGCATGTTTTATAGTGAGAGGCACACTTTCACAGACTATGCACATCACTTTTTACATTACTGAAAGGTGAAACTGCATTGCCAGATCCCCCAGCACCATTTCAGCTTCTGATTGCTCTATTCTCAGAGGCTTCATATTGCCTAATTTACATGTACTGCCAAGTCAGGCTGGTAAACAATCAAGCAAAGTATCCTCCCAGGTTTATTCATTCATATTGCCCTTACTTGTTAAATATCCATTCTGTATGATAAAAGTCATATTGAATGAAATATTTCCAGTACTCTGAGTCATATTATGAATCTACTTCTGTATGTTTCTGGATTATGCTAACCACCAAGAAAATGGATATTGAACTGTGGATATTGAACACAGGTTAATTCCCTTTGAAATGTCCTTCTGGAGTCAGTTGAATAAAAGCATACCATAAATATCTTTGAAGCATCAAATGCATTTTAACAGAACAGATTATAATTCCCTAGGATACCAAGTATTAGAGATCATGTAAAAAGCCCAGTTCTATTTTTTTCACTTTATTGTACTTTACTTCTGAGCGCTTGATTCATAATCTAGTAACTTGATCAGAAATGTGTTCACAGAAATATAACAAAAAGAGCTTTTTAAGGCACAATAAAATTTAATAAAACATGAGCTTTTGAAGATAAGATACTTGTCATAGGAAACTTTTTCCCTGGAAGTCTATTCCATATAGGGCTCAGATGACAGATCAAAGTTCAACTGTACTAAAACCAGTTTTGGTGAACCAGTGAATTTATTGGGGTCACTTATAGACCAGGGTGAGGAGCTTCGTACAGGAGCTTGTATGACTCAAAATCAGCTGCATCACCAACAGTTCACTCTGCTTCAGCTATGAATCATGGAAGCTGCATCTCTGGAGCACACTGTACAACCTGCAGCAGCTCAGCTGGTTGGAGAGCCTCTTCCCCAAGCACTAGTTTGTACAGTGACATGTCTTTCTTTAGGGAAGCAGGAATCTTGCAGTCCTTTCTTTCTAAACTTGTGGAATAATATAGCAAATGATATTTACTCAGTATGAGTAAAGTAATTTACAGGAATAGTTTTCCTTTCAAAGAAGAAGTGAAGGATTAGAGACACACATCTACTACCACAGATAGCCAATAAGGCATACTATAGGCTGCTATAGGGGCAGCTGGTGGTCAGGGATTGGATTTGGAGGCTATCAGTGGCTATTAAGTTGCATATTAAAAATGTTATGATCATCTATATTCTATTCTTTTGTTGGTCTTTAACTTTTATGATTAAGGATATGCTCTGAGCAGCTTCAAGACAAATTGCTTCCCTCTGTAAGAGTTATCCTAACAACTTCTGTAGGAAGATAGTCTACCATCCCATATTTTAAAAATATTATGGGATGTTGAAATGAATAATGAAACATTCCCTTATAGTATGTATTAGTGAAGATAGTGTACGGATGTGTCCCTCATAGAAAGATAGGATTTTTTTTTTCCTTAGGGCTGGAAGACTGCAAAAATAAATAGTAATACTGAATAATCTGAAATAATGAGTGAGGGATTATATGGAACATAGTTTAAGTCATTAAAAACAATAATTGGAGTCAGTTACTATGGATCAATCAACATGGATTCAGAAACTCACCTTTCAGGCTTATTCTATTCCAGCAGCAATGTTCTATCAAAGAGAAGTCTTAATCAGCTTATAGGACCATAGACGCTTGATTCCATGGGAAAGATATACTGAGATGTTTTATAGATATGTGGTTCTGTGATTCTAGAGGAATAAGCAGTAAATTTTCCAACACTGTGTTGAATTAATTTCTTTGCTATCTAGTTGATCTAGAATTTTGAATGTTAATATGTGGTTTTGTCTCCTCCTTTGAATTTCCATTCCCTTATTACAATCAATCATTATATTTTTACACGATGAGAACACTGTTCTAATCACCTTACACCAGAGATTTCACATCCAGCACAAACCTGCTTCAAAATCATGTTTCTTCTTATGTATTTCAAAGGGAAATATTATGTACCATGACTGGATTTAAGGATCTGTACCTTCTTTTGTTGTTTCTTTATTTTAATTTTATTTCTTAATACAGGGCCTCCAAAGGGACACTGTGTACCTAATTGGGTTCTGCTAACATCTAAGACTGGTTTTGAAATAGTGATAACAGTCAGTGTTAAATGCAGTACATTGACACATTATGAACAGTGTCTTTATAAGAGAAGTCATGGCTTCTGTATAGTGAAAAGGGAACATGAGGGCTCAGTGGGAAGGAGCCATCTGTCAGCCCCATGCAGGAGCTTCAGAGGAAAGAAAACCTGCTAAGTACTTGATCTTGGACTTCTACCCTTCATAACTCAAATGAAACACATCTCTCATATTTTGTGACACCATCTTGTAACATGTTAAGGCAGCCCTAGCAGTCTAATGCATGGGAGCTGTATCAGTCCCCTATTCTTTCAGGTGGCCTGACATGTTCTATATTTTTAAATTTTTATTGATACCTTCTGTAATTATAGACAATAAGCCATGATAATTTCATACCATTCTTCCTTTGTCCCCCTCCTAAATCCACACCCCATTGAATCCTTTCTTCTTTCTGATTAGTCTCTTTTCTGTTTTGATGTCATCACTCTTTCCTCGTAGTGCGAATGTCTTTTGTAGGTAATGTCAGACTCTGTGAAGTCATGGATATGTAGACCATTTTGTGTCTCTAAAGACAGCATTGTAAGCAGTCCGACTCTTCCTGTAGTTCATGAATTCTTTCTGTCACCTCTTCCACAATGGACTATGAGCTTTGGATAGTGTGTTAGACATAGCCCAGTGCTGAACTTGAGATAAAGAGACATTGTGTTTTTGCAACCACCGATGTGCCCTGAAATCTTATGAGTAAGGCCAGGGAATCAGAAATATCCAACTCCCCTGTTTATCACAGACACTAACTCTACCTTCAAGTTGTTTTTGTCCAGCTTCTCAGCATGGTGATCCTGGGGACGAGCCAAATATTCAATAGAACCTCATCTTTAATCACCTTGTAATCTCTGATACTGATCTGAAAATATTTTGTAAAAAAAAAAAATAAAATGAAATTGCATGAATTGTTAAGATGTTAAATTGTTTGTATCTTTTTATGTTTTGTGTATATCATGGTTTAACATTTACTTAGGTCTCTAGATTTCCATTATTGATTTTATGTATTTGTCAGAAAGAACACCTCACTTCATCACATAATTTGTTTCACAGATGTAAGAAGTGCTTAGTTTTAATAAGGGAATCTAGTGGTTCTTACAGTCTGCACACGCTTAGGAAAAATAAACTAACTCAAAGATGGTCTGAATCTGCAACTATGACATCCTTAATTTTAATAAGATATAAGGAAAGAAAAAAGGATCAAAAAGACTTAGGTAATATGTATACATTCATTCTTTAAGTGAATTTTTTTATAAGAAAAAAATTAGCCTTTACTTACATCTCATTATCCACTCCTGTTATGAAAGGAGGTTGGAATATATGGACATTTTGCTTAAGTCACTGAAAATTTGATACGTCTGTATTTGTGCTTCTCTCAACTTTAGTTAAGTGAGCACTTCAATGAAATCTGCTTATGAATGGCCGAGTAATCTTAATCATTGGGTATGTACCATATGCTTAACTCCAGCATGTAGTGCTAAAAGTGTTTAATATTTGACTCTAGAAAACTAATGGAGAAATGAAAATAAGTTCATCTAAATACTAAGGATAAATATGTTATCTTTGTGTACAAACCATATAGTATAGATTTAAATCCTCATTTCCTACATATGAATTTGAAGAATTTTTTATCATTTAAAAAAGCCTCATATTTATTTAGCTTTCTGACTGTATACTGGTGCCTTCAACAATGTCATGACAATTTTCTGTTCCTCAATAAGGAAAGCTCACTTGATCCTGTCACAGACGCATTTAGCACACATGGAACCACCATAGATCCGGCTGACATTTGTTTGTTTGTTTGTTTGTTTTGGACAGTCTCATAAGGACTTTAGGTTTTACAGCACAAACCCCTCAAAGTGGGCCTGAGCATACCTACATGCTGACTTTGCTCCTTTCCTGACCTTCTTGGTGTACAGGTAAACAATTATATTACCAGGTTCGGACATCCTAGTTTTGTTAGAGGCTGTGTTGTAGGCAAGAGTATGACATTATATCAAACACGGGTCCATTCTGAGTGCCTCCAAATTCCAGCCCCCAAAGAGGGAGAGGACTGATGAAACATTTTTTAAATTATTATTTATTTGCAATGAGTGAGGGTAGGAAGGAGAGAGAGGAAAATAAAAGAAGAAAGGAAAGAAATAGAAATAGAAATAGAAATAGAAATAGAAAGAAAGGAAAGAAAGGAAAGAAAGGAAAGAAAGGAAAGAAAGGAAAGAAAGAAAGAAAGAAAGAAAGAAAGAAAGAAAGAAAGAAAGAAAGAAAGAAAGGTAGGTACATCAGGGCTTCCTTCAACTGAAACCCATTCCAGATGCATGTGTCACACCAGTGTCCATCAGGCTTTCTATGAGTACTGGAAAAAAAAAAAAAAAAAAAAAGACTATGTGGTTTGCAACTGCCCTTAATCACTAAGCAATCTCTCCATTCCAAGACACATAGTTTAGAAGCTGATTATAAGCACAAGAATAAGCCATAAAAAGCACTCATAAGTACAGAATGAGGTATGTTAGTAAGATTGCTTTTTCTGGACTGAAAATATATATGCAACTTGTTTTGAAGGTTCATATAGATTATATATAAGTTATATAAATATATAAGTTCATATAAATTATATATAAATTATTATTCTTAAAGAGTTTATCAAAGGTCGCACATGTAATTTTATCATAATTAACAATTTCAAGCAAGCGGATGAAAACTTCAGGCTTCTTTCCAAATCATTTTGTTTTTCTAATAGGTACATGGATGTCTAGTGGTTACTTTTAAACCATATTCATGTTTTAGCCTGAATTTTGGCTTTGTGAAGAATGCAATTTTAAGTCTTTTAAATTATGAAAGCACAAAGAACAGAGTCTGAAAGAGAGTGTTCTGAATGAGGCCGACAGGAATTCATGTTGAAAAGCCTTTTCATGGACCGCCCTCAAGGTTCCTATCCTCTCTGAAGAAAGAGTGATAAGGGCTTCTTTTACAAGAGTGACACTCACAAGGTTATGCCCATACCATAGCCTGTTAATCTCTTTGTTCAAAATGATGAATATTCTGTGTGTACTTTTCATTCTACTTTAGACTGTCAATGCCCATAACAGAAAGTTGAAAAGATTAAGTTGTTTTTTATGTTTTTTGACCCTACATTTTGTTGTATGGATCCATCCAGGTATTTCATTAAATGTTACTATTTTAGGGCATTGAAAGTGATTAGTATACTGATTCATAATGATTTTTGTTTGTTTTCATTTTCAGTGAACAATAGGTACAGAATTCTTTTAAATTTGCAATGAAATAATTCTGGTAATTTAGGCACTATTGAATACAGGGATGAAACACATGTAATTAAGTTATATGCTTACTTTTTAGAAATCAATACCCATAACATTTATATTGTAGTTTACCATTTTATTTAAATTAATTAATTTTCATTTCAAAGAAATTAAATTTTTCAGGGACTGAAGTCTCTCTTAAAATTTCAACCCAACATTTCTTATAAAATATTTGAGATTATTGAACTTCGTATGTTCTGAATTTTAAAATACACAAATCACTTTATTTTATGTATAATGTAAGCTGATCTTTCATCTGCATTGTATATTTAGTTTTTTTGTTCATTTTTATTTATTTATTTGAGAGAGACAGACAGAGAGAGAAAGAGGGAAAGGGGGGGGGGGAGAATGGGCGCACCCGGGCCTCTAGCCACTACGAACGAACTCCAGATGCATGTGCCCCTTGTGCATCTGGCTAACGTGGGTCCTGGGAAATCAAGTCTTGAACAGGGGTCATTAGGTTTCACAGGCAAGCTCTTAACCGCTAAGCCATCTCTCCAGCTGTTCATTGTATATTTAAAACTGAAATTTAGCTGTTGAACAAAAAACTTCAAATTTTACAAGTAAAGTGTTAAGTAAAAAGAGTTGATGAATTAAGTATGGTTTTTGCATGAATTTGAGTCATTTTTACAAATGTTGAAATATTAAAATGTTGCATATATACAAGAGCATATAAAGAATTACCCCACCAATATAATCGAAATATATATACTTCATAGTATTCATGTTATATCTCACAAAATGATTAAAATACACTGCACCTTATTTCTTTATAGTTTCCTTTATTATTAAACTACTTTCATATTGTAAGTATTTACTAAGTTTTCTTGAAAGGATTGAGAATTTCTGTTTTTAAGTTCTTATCTTGATATTAACAGAAGCTTCATAAATGTTTTCTAATTGAAAGAATGAAAGGCAAATTGCAACCAAAAACTTATATTATTTATTACTATATATACTTGTTAATATTTTCAACTTGACAGGATCCTAAACCACCTTGAATACAAATCTTTAGGCATGTCTTTGAGGTAGCTTCTAGATCAGGTTATTTGAGGTTTAAATACCCATCCTGATTGCAAAAGGCTGGGGCTTCAGACTGGGTGACAAGGAGAAAAATGAGCTGAGCATCAGCTTTCATCTGAATGCTTCCTGACTGCACACACAATGCAATAAGTTATTTCATGGTTCTGTCACACTGTGTGATCAGGTATCCTGTTCAGACTGAGATGAAATGAAGAGTTCCTCCATTAAGTAATATTTGTCAGATATTTGGTCATAGAAATGAATAGAGAAAGTTAACACATTTTTAGGCATATGTATGATAATCTTTTATATTCAGACATGGTTCTGAAATATATATATATATTCAGATATGGTTCTGAATATGGTTAAAGCAATATGTCCATGTGTATATAAATATTGTCTTGATACCAAGCTTTCTTAAGAAATTTGAACTTCTATGTACATTTAAAATTCTTCAAGTTTTATTAAAACTATAGGGACCTAAGTGGAGAGGGGGCAAGGAGGTGGGAAATGATGGTACCAACATATGATATGCTCATACAGATTTTCTACTTAAAAATTTTTTAAAAAGAAAATGATTTTTAAAAAATCTTGTACTTATTCTCTTAGGGTGTATGGTGCTTTTAACTAAGGGTCAACCATAAACTCATGTGTTTTCAATGTTTGGTTCCCAGTTGATGTCAGTTTAGGAAATGAAGTCTTGATTGAGGAGATATGTTGGGAGTGGGCTTAAGGGTGTTTTAGTCAAGCACCACTTTTCTTGAATTTGGCTCAGTCTCCTGCTGCTGTGAAAGAGGTGGTTGTTTACCCTCTGCTCATGCATATTTTCCCCTGCAATCATAGATCTTTCCCTTGAGACTGTAAGCCAAATTAAACAACTTTCTTCCTATCAGCTGTTTTTGGTTAGTTGCTTTCTCGCATAACTACACCAGTAAAGTGGTGCTAGGAAATTGGGGTTGTTACTGCTAGAAAACTGACTGTGGCCTTGGCATTAATTTTCAGGCTTGATGTAGAAGGATTTGAATCCTTAGCCTAGGAGAACCCTTGCAATTTATAGAAAGAAGTATGGACTGTTCCTTCCTAGCTCATGTGGGGGAAAAAGAGCTTTGTCCATACTAGAATAGAAGCAGTTTGTCTGAGGGCTTAGTGCATTCTTCCTGTGTCCTGAGAGCTTGTGTTCTGTTGCATAAAAATGGACTGGTTTGAGCAGAATGATATGATATAGAAAGAAATGAAAGCTTCAACTGGAGACAAAACCTATCCAGCTGCAATTGTTTGCGAGATTACAGACATTGAGATGCCCTAGCTGTTAAGCATTGGGACAGCAGAAATAATGTTCACTCTTTAGAAAGTTGGGGTCTGAATGTTGAAGGAACTTCCTGCTCTTCAAAATAATATTTATTTTCCCCCAACTTGGTAGCCTGCATAGTACTGTGGAGTATAGCAAATGTGCGAAAGAAATGGGAATTTTGATTTGCAATAAATGTCTTTTGGAAATGGCCAATGGGCAATATGAGACACGGTGGTTGGTTTCTCTATATGGAGGCCCAATGGAGCCATGAAGATATACCATGTGTTGCAGTGGAGACCCCCATCTAGCACCATGCCAAGGAGAGCTGCTTGTGTTGGATGGATTGTCCCCAGGGCTACAAGCAGCCCAGATGGAGGTGCAGAATTGAAACCCAGAGGCCTTATCACTGGTTATAGAAGTCTGGCTTGGAGCCATGGAATTTGATCTTTACTCTGTTTTCTCTATATCTTACAATTCCATATTTTCAGTATAAACATTTACTCTGTACCATTATATGTTTTTGCTCTTACAGCTCATTCTTAAGAGATCCTTGGACTATGAGGATACTTTAGCAGTCCTGGGACTCATAGAAACTATGTGTACTATTAAAGTTAGACAAGAATGCATTCTATTTTACATCACAAATGATCATCACTTTATGGGGGCAGGGCCAGAAGGGGTATGTTTTAATTAGGTGTCCCCCATAAACCTGTGTGTTCTGAATGCTCACTTCCCAGCTAATGGGAAATTGGGAAGTGCAGTCTTGCTGAAGGAGGTGTATCTTTGGGGGTATGCTGTAGATATTGTACTTAGGTGTACCTTTGCTAGATTTTGTCTCACTTTCCTGCTGCTGTTTGCCACCTGCTGCACTAGAGATGATGCCCAGCCTCTGCTCATGCCATGTTTTCTCCTCCCACCAAATAACTTCCCCTTAAGACTGAGAAAACATACCTTGTTCCTCCACTCAGTGGCTCTTTGTTGGGTGCTCTATTTCAGCAATAAGGAGGTAACTATAACAGGTTGTTCATATGTTTACCATAATTTTAAACATAATGTGTTTTTCCTTTGAATTCTATTATTAGAAATTCAAGGGCTGGAAAGATGGCTTAATGGTTATGTTGCTTACCTGCAAAGCCAGAGACCCAGGTTCAATTCCCTGGGACCTATGTAATCCAGATATAGAAGGTGGCACATGTGTCTGGAGTTTAGTTGTAGTGGCTAGTGGGCCTGGAGTCTCCATCTCTCTCTCTCTCAAATAAATAAATGAATAATAATAATAAATCTTTAATTTTTTGATGAAAATCAAGACTGTTCTTTTCAATTAGTGTGTTATTCATCTCTAAAATTGCCATCTGAATCTTATAAAGAGGCCTCTCAAAATTTTCTACTAAAACATCCTTATGTCACTAATAAGAAATCCTCTAAAATTTTTAGCAAGAGTATACTTGTCCTCTGCCCTAACATTGTTAGTTATTTCTTTTAATTTACTAGAGGGAGAGAGACAAAGGTAAAGGCCATATATCTAGAGAGAGAGACAGAATGACCACACCAGGGCCTTTAGCAACTGCAAACAAACTTTAGACACATGCTCTACCTTGTGTATCTGGCTTACATGTATCCAAGGCAATTGAACTTGTTTTTTTTTTTGGCTTTGCAGTGAAGCACCTTAACCACTAAGCCATCTCTCTAGCCCTTCTTTCCTAATTTAAAGAGCTCTAACAAATATATTTTCAATGTATAAGATGAGATGACATGATATTGATGTTGTGATAGTTGTGTATGATCAGAGATGTAAAGATGTTTCCAAGCTATAAATACTTTTTGATGATGAAACTGATACAAGTCAGAGGAAAAAATGTTAGAGAAAGTTTGTGACCTAAAAGGGTTAATGTGGGAGTGCTTAAGAATGGGAAAGTGATTTGGTAGAAATGCATCAGAATATGGATGAGTGTTAAACTAGTTTGTCATAACATGTTGTGCATAATCACAGTATTTATTTTGTTAGGTCTGTTGCGAATGTGTAGACTTATGTTTACTGCTAAGGGAACAATTATTTATGAAATAATATTAAATATTAAATCCAGTATTAGCTGCCTACTTCAGACACTTCATACCTACAGAGATCGTGTTACATTTACCACACTGAAGTTTTTTTTTTTTTTTTTTTTTTTTAAGACTCACCTTTATTGTTGAAAGTAAATGTACTCTTAGGGTCTTAGGGTGCAAATATTAGTATTCCAATAAGCATGTGGTTATATTAAAGTGGTGGTAGTGGGGAGATGATATTGATTCCATTGGGAATCTTAATTTTTTGCAAGTTTATTGGGAAAATAATTTTTTCTGTACTGCTGATGGTTCTTTTTGGTAGGCAGTATCTTTCTAAAAGAAAAAGGTGAAATTGAGATGTGTTTATATTTCCTCAAATGACCAGCATTGTATTCATGAATATTATGTATCTTGCAATGAGCAGTGTGAAAGCTGTTAATTTTTTAAACTGAAGTAAAATACTTTCAAGCAAAAAAAAGAGGAGATAAAAGTAAATGTCATTAGAGGTACTAGATAGCACATGTGCACACACACACACACATGCACATCACTCTCAAGTTTTACTAAAAATGTAAATATAATAATGCAATAGAAACAAACATTTACATAACTTTTAGCTTCCATATTTTGAAAAAAAATATCTCATTTTACCTAATAATACTTTAGAAAACAGATATAATCCCTGTTCCATACTTCCAAAGAAAGTGGTATGACACATCATTGAAAATAAATATAAGGTTTTAAACTACATCACCTATAAAATGAAGGGTCACTTAAAGAGCATTTTGATCTACAAAATGACAATTGTACAAGCCTCAACCTTAGAGGTTTTTAAGAAGTTTTATCAAATTATGCATTCCAAAATACTAATAACAGAAAAGAAGAATTTGAAGTATTTTCAAAAACTTATTTGAATATCAGAACACAGAATCATATATTGTTAATTAAGTTAATTATTAAAGTGGTATGAGTTCCTGAGTAGAACCAATTCAAAGATTAAGACCAAAGTGTTTTGTTGTATCAAAGTGTTTTGGCCTTGTTTTAAATATCTGTTCAATTAGCCCCATGTCATTTTATTTTTTAAAATCCCCAAATTTCTTCTATGCTTTCTTCTATTTAGGAACTTTTAATAATAGGGAATTTAATTTTAATATTTCAGTAAATCAGTGATTTTCATTTTAAGTATCTCTTTGGAATTAATAATTATATAAAATTATTCTTTTTAAAAATTTTGTTTGTTTATTTATTTATTTGAGAGAAACAGAGAGACAGAGAGAGAGAGAATGGGCGTGCCAGGGCCTCCAGCCACTGCAAACGAACTCCAGATGCGTGTGCCCCTTGTGCATCTAGCTAACGTGGGTCCTGGGGAATCGAGCCTCGAACCCGGGTCCTTAGGTTTCACAGGCAAGCGCTTAACCACTAAGTCATCTCTCCAGCCCATAAAATTATTCTTAAGAGTGGCCTTGCCTTTGAGATTTACTGAACAATGATATCAGATTTGAACAAGCCTATTGTCAAAGGCTGAATGCTCTAGGGGACAACTCTGTTCAATTTTGTTGGTATGATTATTGGCTTTCTGATAGTTTGCTTCAAGTTCAGTGATTTTTTTTAAATCAGGGTCTCATTGGTTGTTGTGTTTTCATATTGGGAACAAATTTCTGTTGATTTCTCTATGATTTCATTTGAGGCTGCCATAGTAGGACAAATAGTCTGTTAGTTTGAATATATTTGTGGAGAGCACTTTATGTTTCTATAATTGTTCTAATTTTCTTGGTTGAACTTAAAACACAATGGTCCCTGACAATATAAAACATATGTTCTAGCTGATGGGTAAAAGCAATAATGAAATGGTATTAATCATATGTTACAAGATTGTAAATTGTATTAAATATGAATAACTAAGAGAATTATGAATGTATTCAAAGGTTTATCCCATACAGAAAGTTTTCGTTTAGCAAAAATTTGGAGGAGTAAGGAGCTATCCACTTAAATATAGAAAGTGAACTGCAAGAAAGGGCAGCTTGGGAAAGTCTGAAGGCAGAAATATGCCTCAGATTAGCAAACAATACAACATCCAAGGTAGTCTAAACCTAGGAAGATAATTCAAGTATATATTAAATGACCACATGATTTAAAGTCTTATTGTTAGGGACTAGAGCTTTAGATTTTATTGTGAGTGAAATGGGGGAAAATTACAAGGTGTTGCTTATCTTTTAGAAGACATTTCTGGCTGTTTCATTTGAAAAACAAATCTTGGCAAGGTGGTATTACTTATATCTTGACGAAAGTTGGTGGATATGGCCATATGGTTGTTAAAACTTGATTGTGTATGGGCATCTTCTGAAGAAAAACACACAGAGATTTCTAGACAGTATGGGAAAAAGAAAGGTGCAGAACATGTGTCCATGTGTTGTAGGTGCTTTCAATTTGATTTGACAAAACACCTGCCAAAAAGCAGCCAATGGGAGGAAAGGTTTTGTTTTGGCTTACATTCCCAAAGGGAACCTTAAATATGGCAGGGTACAGAACAGCACACGCAGAGGCTCTCTGTCACTTTGGCCACGACATCAAGACAGTGAGCCAAACTCCGGCAGAGGAAGCTGGCTATAACAAACTCAAAGCTGTCTCCCAACAACACACACACACACACACACACACACACTCATGGAACTGGCCAATTCTTTATTATAGTAACACAAAAGATATACAATCACAGTTGTTTGGTCATAAGCACTGGACATAACATTGTTTAACTTATGACACACACACAGGAAGCAGTATTTCATATTGCATAATCCAGACAATAATAAAAATAAATATGTAATATGGTGTCTAAACATGTTTCTGCCAACAACACATCCTCTATTGTAAGGCAATGCTTCTCAAAGTGCCACCTGTTAGGGACAAAGAGCTCCACACATAAGTTTATGGGTGACACGTAATTTAAACCGTAGCAACATGGGATAAAATCCCATGGATTTTAGCCTCTAAAATTTCAACATATCTAGAAAACTTGCAGACATATGTTTTGAAGCAAATATGGGTTCATGCAGATAAATTATTTCTTATGTTAGGGAAGTGTCAGAGCTCTAGTATTGTCGTGGACATATGGCTGAGATTTCAAATGTGTGTTGATAATGTACACCAAGTATTTCAAAGTAGAGCAGATAGGAAGGGGAGTGGAAGGGATAACTTTATGTACTATAATGTCTTTAAGAGTTACAGACTTGGGCTGGAGAGATGGCTTAGCGGTTAAGCGCTTGCCTGTGAAACCTAAGGACCCTGGTTCGAGGCTCGGTTCCCTAGGTCCCACGTTAGCCAGATGCACAAGGAGGCACATGCGTCTGGAATTTGTTTGCAGAGGCTGGAAGCCCTGGCGCGCCCATTCTCTCTCTCTCCCTCTATCTGTCTTTCTCTCTGTGTCTGTCACTCTCAAATAAATAAATAAAAATAAAAATTAAAAAAAAAAGAGTTACAGACTCACTAAACACTGCCTATGTCTGTCACCTTAGAAGTTTCAAAAATTGTCACATGTTCAGATTATATACCCAAAATATATAGGATAGTGAAATTTTTTTCCTTTAAAAATATAGTGTAGATAAAACACCAAAATACACAATCTGATCATAAGGAAACAAATAGCATGTACAATTTTTATGATTAGTTTTACTATAGAATGCCAACTAAATTTTACATACTATAAAATTCTATTAGTTAAGTAAAGAATTGTATTATCTTCCAGATGTGCCTTCCAAAGCAGTAGACAATTGAATAATCCACTTTCAAGGACCATAGCAACATATGCACAAGATGCAAGTATAAAGTTAATATCAAAACAGGGAATTATCACCTGCTGTTTGGTAATATTATGAAGAAGCCAAACTATTGTTGATGTGAGACACACCTGTATATTCCTCAGTGTACTGTGCAGTTTACTGAGTCAGAAGACACCCTAACTAGGCAGGTCTGGTAAGCAGTTATGGTAAGTGGCATGGTTTTGCCACACTAAATTTTACTATTCTTACTCAAGTACATAGAAGTTAATTGGCTCATATATTTAAATTTTACCTGAATTTTCTTGAAGAATTTTCTTACTGTGGGATTTTACACATCATTTCTTGAGAATGTCATAGTAAAAAATATGTATCTGCAATGATCCAAATATAATCTGGTTGTCTTATTGTCATCATGTTGGCATAGCTATGTCTGTCCTACAGACTGTCCAGGACACTGGATGAGCTGCGTGCCTTTCTGGAGGGAGTTGGAGCTGAAAACAGATTGCTGCATTTTTCCAGTGTTGAGCATTCTCTGTGCAACATTAGGTCTTCCCTGAGCAATTAGTGTTTAATTACCTACTGTTCAGTATCATTTCTTAACAGTCACAGAAGGCCTCCAGTGGACCTTGAGCATGCTATTAAAATCACCATAAGGTTATGTGGAGTTCACAGATCTCAGAAAAGAGACATTTTGAAACTTGTCTCCTCTATCACCAACAGTAACATATTGTGTGAGGCACTGTACAGTCCTTATGTAGCTCAGAAACTGTTTTCTTCCTTGGTACCTGAAAAGAATCCCATGGTTTAGAAAGAGGAGGAAACTGCAAATACTGTTGTTCCCCTCACATTGAATATCACCTTTTGGGGTGGGGTGAAAATAAATGTTTTTGACACTTGGCCTAGGTCCATATATTTAATGAAGCTATTGTCTAAAAGTAGAGTTGGTTAAAAATGTTTATGCGTTTTTTGTGATACTATTATAATTTAGAGTGTAGATAAATAAATATAGCCCTTTCACATATTTACTATTTCCTCTTTTGAATGTAGAGAATTGAAATGAAAAGGAATCATTAGCTTTGAAATTTTTAAGTGCATGTTCTAAGTGGTTATACATTATCTTAACCTATGCGCTGTAAAGTGAAAAAGTCCTAAAATGTTTAAGTCAAGCATCAAAAGTATCTACTTGGACAGTCCTACAGTTCATGGACATAATTCATTGGCCAATTTTTCTCTTTTCTTTCTCCCTTTTAACCCTTTTCTTTCAAATTCCTACACTCTTCTTAGATATTCCACAAATATAATATTTGAAAATGTTAGTGTAACATTAAGCAAGTTTTTTTTTTTTAATTTTAGAGAGAAGAAAATTGTTTCTGTTATTGTTCACATGTAAGTTGGTATACTCTGTCAGTACTGCTCTGAGTCCTGAGACAGATTTCTTGATTTCACGTCCTGGAGGCCTTCTATCACCACTATGTATCTCAAGCTACACTGTTTGTCATTTCCATATCCTACCGTGGTGTATTCCTCAAATGGTCATTTTGCCTAAATATTTTATCACAAGTAAAGTCACCTTTCCTCAAGGTCTCTAATCAATCTATTTAAGTGGTTAAATTGACTCCAATTTGTAAGGAATTTCTTCTAATCTGTGATTATATATGAGTTCTACTGACCCTATCCTCGCTATCCCTGGGGTCGTTGGTCACCTACATCCCTGGTGCAGGAGGAGTTGAGTGGAGCAGTGTGAGGGAGACCTACCGGCAATGAACCACCCAGGAGACAATCTGATGGGTAGCACTTTGTCTCATTTATTTAAAAGGGGAGTGGGTTTACAAACCCTTGTGAAAGGTTGAGCAGCACATACAGACTATAAGGTGATTGGATACATAGGTTTATGGCTTTCTATCTAATTAGCAGAAGTTGTGAGGGAGAAGTTTCAAGGGGGAAAACACAAGTGGTGGGACAAGTTACATGACTTCAGCCACACACTGGATGGCCACAGCAGCAGGGAGACTGTTTAATACCATATAAGGGTCTCTTGGGCAGCTGGCCACAAGGTCAGGAGCTGTGGGTGGGGACAGAACCTTAGACTATGGAATGCTCAGGTGTTTTGGGATATGTGGCCCGGGTGGGGGGGGGGGCTGTGCTGGTCCCTCTTCTCTGGGCAAAGATGAAGCACACTATGACCTCCCAAGAAGGGAGGGCCTGCTCTGGTGCCAGAGTGAGCTACCGACATAAGGCTGGCTGCTACCCCGACAGCCCAAGGTCCCCGGCCATGTTCAACAACCCAGGCCAGCTTCTTGCATTTCCAGCCTGTGTTTAGCAATGCCTGACATAAATAGATCTCTATTAATGGAATATTTGTAGGAGAAATGATGAAAGTAAAATCAGCTTTCTATTTCAGTAGCCCCTCCTTGTTCTGTCATTACAGTTGCACATGGCCAACAGCAATATGAGAATAACAGAATTAACAGAAATTGCCCATAATAATTCACATTTTAAATGTTGCATTGTTCAGAGAAGCACGATACAGTCTCACCACATTCTCCTTTATGCTGCTGGGCAGTAAATCAATCACCCAGCATATCCACCCTATATATGCTAACTGTTGATTAGTCCCTTCATAGACATCTTGGTTACCAGATGGACTATGGCAATTTTCAAGTTTTACTTAATAATAAAAGGCACACCAAACTCAGGAAAGTGATGATAACAATTTACATATGGCAAAGAAAAGATTTTAGGGATGGAGAGATGGCTTACGTGTTAAAGTGCTTGCCTTCAAAGCCTAAGGACTCATGTTTGATTTCCCAGATCCCACATAAGCTAACACACAAAGGGACACATGTACAAGGTCGTACATGTGCACAAGGTGGCAAACATATCTGGAGTGCAATTGTAGTAGGGTATGGAGACTCTGGCATGCCCATTCTCTCTCTCTCTCTCTCCTATATCTAATCCACCTGCCTCTCTCTGTCTCTCAAATTTATTTTTAAATGTAAAAATAATTTTAAGATATGCAAAACAAAAATGAGACTTAAAGTGCTTCACGTTAAACAGTGAAAGATCTTGAATTAATAAGAACAGACAAAACATTCATGAACTTCATTTAGTAAACTTACTCTTTACTATTAATAATTTAATCTTTATCATAGGCATGTATGCACAGGGAAAACATTCCGTTTTAAAGTTTCTGAGCTATGTATTGTGTGATATATCAGGAAGGGAATAGGAACTTACTACTGTCCATTTTAGTCACTCTGAGATATCATTGTTCCCACTTCTGTACTGTTTTTCTACTTAGTTTGACACATTAAAGAAAGAATGAAAAAACAAAATAGTTCAAGTTTTGATGAAAATGTGGCAAAAAAATGAAAGAGAAAGGAAAGTTTGAATGTTGCAAAGAGAATAGGGATTTACCATTTGAAAATCAGAGCAATTAAAATGGTTCCCGTTAAAATTCTTTAAAAAATAAGGGCTTTTTCCTTTGGCTATTAATGAATAAACATTGAGGGACAGCAAGTTTGGGATTAGAGTTTAGTGGTGTTTTGTTGGGAAGAAACTGGCTTTTACTAACAAAAGTTAGTAAGAAGTAATCAAAAAAATTCTTTCAGAATTTCAGTGGAAAACTTTTGCTTTTGGATACTTTTTAAAAAGAAACATCATTTTCATATGTGTGTAGGAGCTTATCAGGACCTCATGAATCTATGAACAAGAACCAGAGATGTGTGACAATGGACTTATGTGTGTGGGTTCTATTGGACCTGGGACAACACGCTTTATAAGCATTTATCTGCTGAGCCATATTACAACACCAGAAAATGTTTATTAAACATAAAACATATTCAACCAATATTGTGTCTTGAGACCAACTACTCATTTTTGGCAGCAGATTTATAGTCTATTACACTTAGCAATTAACTATGTATGTCTAAACTTTTGGCAATTCAGGAATAGTAATACTCAACTTGTACAGCATAGACAAGCACAAAACAAACTCAATGAAAACATTTTAAAGTTATGAATAGTTGTCAAAGAAGCAAGCTGTGGAAGGCAGGGGAAAGGAGAAATAGAGATGCCCATATTGTGACATTGTAATCACATGTCCAACTATAAAATGTGAAGTTATATCAAACAGTTAGATTAAGGTTCAATATTACTCCAGAAGAAATTGAAGAAATTGGTTATACTATGACAATTATGTAAAATTTGTGTGACCTGTTTTTGTTTTTGAAGGCAATGTGAAAAAAACAGCCTACTCACCTCAGATAGGACTTCTACAAAATAGCAGAAACACAGTAATAATTTTGCAAGAGTACAGCTTAGTGAGCCAATGAGTTCAATTGTGGTTAATTATAGAACCTGGGCAACACAACTAAAGAAAACAATTTCTCTGGAAGCAACCATTAACCACTTATATATCCTGAGGGAGAGTGGCACATCATTAGCCCTGACTGCAGCAACTGTTAACATTTTGAAGATATTTGGGGGCAGTGGAGCCTCATGCAGAGAATATCAGCTACTGAGGACACATGTAGGCAACAAGCACATCCTGCTCAGGAGACAGTGTTCCACAACAAAAACATAATAGATTACATACACCATTCTGACTTATAAATAAATAAAACCTGATGGAGAAGATCAGCTGTTTATCTGGGAACATGATACTATAATTGCAGAATTAAAAATATCATTAAGAAGTGCCATTATTATTGCTGTTGTATTGTTTCAGTACTAATTATTTGAGTCACTCCTTATATCTTTCAAGGTATATATTTCAACATACACATTTTGACTTCAGATATATCACATGCATCTATCTATCTGCATATATATATATATCTGCAGATATATATATCTGCAGATATATATATATATATACATATATATGTAAGTCATATTTGTAAGATCCTTGTTAATATCTAATTACTTCACTTTAATTTTATTCATGCAGTGGCAATTTTGCCTGATGAGATATTAAAATGTATAAATCAAATTAGCTTATATATTAAGAAATGCTAACGAAATAGTAGTGTAAACATGTCAGTATTACTACTCACACTGAGTGATTGTGGCATTAAGGTCAATCACACAGGATTTCTCCTTGTGATGCCTTACCTGTATTACAGTTAAGAACAGGCACAAATTAAAGACATCATTGCCAAGAATATGGCATGAATAAGTTGTATACATACATATGCATATAAATATATATTTGTTATTTATATATAACATTAATTATATATATGTATATGTGTATATGTATATGTATATGTGTGTGTGTATATATATATGGAGAGAGAGAGAGAGAGAGAGAGAGAGAGAGGGAGAGAATTTTCAAGATTACAGACTCTAACCTGAAAAGATTGGTTACTCCTCACACTTCCTTCCCTCTAAAGTTTGTATTCATTAGAAGGAAAACCCCAAGGAACCTGTTCCTCTGTAAGACCAGGTATATCAACTGCTGTGTATGATGTTGCAGGACTTGCTGATGATTTGCTAATAAGTCTGTGGAATGGCCCACTACTTGAAACTCTATGTAAGACTGCAAACTAGGCATTCACTTCTATGCTTATTTAACAACTCAGATGCAGAGCTACTAAATCAGAAAAGAGCATGCATTTTCTAGGCAAATTGTATGACCAAGTGGTAACTGAAGTAGATACTGATATTTAGAGTTTGGAGGCCTCTTCCTGCCTTCAGATGTCATCTTCTGACTGCACTGCCATTTAGCTTTCTTTGTGTGGGCCTAAGTTTGATCTTTATAGGGACACCATTCACACTGGATGGGGACAAATCTTAAAAGCTGCTACAGTTAAGCATGTTTAGCAGTCCATTACCTTAACCACTCAGGTTCCCTGTTTGTGTGTGTGTGTGTGTGTGTGTGTGTGAGAGAGAGAGAGAGAGAGAGAGAGATGTTTGACATGGTACACCTGTGGATTTCAGAATACAAACTTGTAGTAGGTAAGTCCTTTCCTTCCATCTATTTTGAGACTGGGTTATTTCCTACTGGGAAGGCCAGATTAGCTGACTGATTAGCTTCAGGATTCTCCTATCTCTGACTCCTATTGCAGTAAGTGAGCTGTGAGCATAGACACAAACCCCTCTTTGTGTAAGGCTTCATCTATCTGCGAGGAATCCAAAGGTGCTTGGCAAGCTTGTAGACCCAATACCACTGAGCACTGAGCCATCTCTGTGGCCTGTACTTAACCACTTTTAAAGTGTCTATCTTCAAATAAAGTCACATTTTCAGATACTAGAGTATGGAGTAAAAAGAATATGAGAAAAAAGAAGAGGATGAGAGGGAGAGATGGATAAACTATCCAGTAAACTTGTTGTAAATGAGAAATATAAACATTTAAGTAAAAACTTAAAGACACACTATAATAAAATAATGGTGTTACAAAATGTATACTAAAGTAACAATTATCCATGAAGGCAAATCAATTAGTGCGGACTAACAATAATCACATATGTGATTTAGAAAAGGAAGACAAACTTGGCATAATATTAATGTTTATAACAAATTAGAACCCATATCAATCATTTTCATACATGTAGATAACTGAAAGGAAAATGTGTTAGGAAGACTGTAACCTTCCATAAAAAGTTGCAGCTAGGGGTGAGAGATTATACTATCCCATGGGTCTGGCAGGACTCATGACTGATGCCTAGGTCACTGTTGCACAAATTAAATGTGAATGTGTTTCCCAGTGGTCTCTCAAAAGAACACATGGAAATTAAAGTTCTATGGTAAAGCCTGAGAACATACAAATGACTGAGATCTGAATACTGGTCTCTCTTTCTATTAGCTGTAACCTTGCATAATTAAACTTTCTTAGGCATAATTTTGTTTTGTTTTTTTTTTGTCATATGGAAATTATTATGTCAAACTTGTTATTTTAACTAAGGTATATAAAAGCCTGTCATAGTATCTATTATTATTAAGTATTGGTGATGTTAAACATTAAGTGTTTCTTCTAATACATTGCACACAGACATATCAGGTTTTTATTACTGCCTGTAGTATTGATTTCCAGAAATGCTATGCTATTCCTGTTACATGAAAGAGACTGTAAGAAATAAAAAAAAAACCACATGTACCTACATTCATATATCAGAAACAGTTTCCAAGTAATCATATCTTTGCCAATCATTTATGATGTGGATAACTTCTGATCTGTTAGCATAACTTGTAATAAAATTGTAGCATATGTTCATAATATTATGCTAAGTTTATTGCAGATTAACCATATGGGTGAGTTGTTATTTCTACAACTAATTGATTTGTGCACAAATTGATATGGCCATAAACTTTCTTGATTTTTCTTCAGTTCTGTCATCTCTCTTTATTTATTTATTTTTTTCTTATCAATGATTCCTTCATTTCGGGCTGGGGGACAGGGTCTCATGTTCAGTCTGATCCAGGCTGGTCTGGAACTCCCTATATACTCCAGGCTGGTCTTAAACTCATGATCCCCCTGCCTCAGCCTTTTGAGTGCGTGATTATAGGCATGAGCCACCATACAAGCTTCAATGATTCTTTTGAAATAATCATTTCCCTTTATTGTAACAAGTTCTTGGAACTAAAGTTTTATGTCTAATGAATGAAAGAAATCTTGCTATTACCAGACTAGTGCTGTTTTTTTAGGGTTAGTCTGTCATCATAAATGGACTAAAGTTATACCACTTAGCTTATGCCATTCTTGGGTATTATTTGAAAATATAAGTTTAAAACTCAAGTGATACCAGAATGATGACGATGCAAAATTAAATAAAATGTATCCAAAGCAAATTGCATGTTTTTCCTTCACATTTTGATGACTGTTATTTGCATAAGAAAGCTATAATAATTAAGTATTCTTATCTGCAGATTTACTTGAATATCAATACTCTGAGTAAATATTACTAAAGATTTAAGATTATAATGTTCCAAACAACTTTACTGCACTGGAAAATGGGAGTTAAAGTACACTGTAATTGTTATAAAATGTGTTATATACACATAGTTATCTTAGTGTAATTCCTCCCTTTAAAAATATGACCTTAGGGCTGGAGAGATGGCGTAGCGGTTAAGCGCTTGCCTGTGAAGCCTAAGGACCCCGGTTCGAGGCTCGGTTCCCCAGGTCCCACGTTAGCCAGATGCACAAGGGGGCGCACGCGTCTGGAGTTCGTTTGCAGAGGCTGGAAGCCCTGGCGCGCCCATTCTCTCTCTCTCTCCCTCTATCTGTCTTTCTCTCTGTGTCTGTCTCTCTCAAATAAATAAATAAAAAAAAATTTAGAAAAAAAAATATGACCTTAAAATTTAAAAAAAGTATATATACGCTATTTGGATGACCCATGAAAAAATATATGTAGTTCCTGTCCACAGTTCTACCTGTTTATAGCAACAGCTCTAATCTCCTGAAGTACCACTGCTAAGACCAGAAGGAGCAGGTGTGCGCTGAGGTGCGCTGGGCAGTTCCCGTGCCGGGAAGACTGCCGGGCGGAGAGCAGCGCAACACCAGCCCTGCCACAGAATCCCGCTTCTCAAGAGAAAGGCGTCAGCAGCCACACCTGAGCCTCAAAACTAGAAATAAACACTACCTGTCAGGCCCAGGTGCACACGTCTCCTGAGACAAGAGTGAGTGCCTATTTCTGAACGGAAGATGAAGCTCTCCCTTTTACAAAAAGGGGACACCGAAATTTTGTCTGCTAAGAGCAACAGGCTCAATTTCTTGACTTTTAAAAATCTAGATGATTTAGTAATATACATCACTGTGCTAAAATAACTTTCCTAAAGAATCTTTACTCCACTGATTTACATGGGGAATTGCTACATACTGGAGAAGATTCAAGTTTGCTCAGGATATTTGAGGCTATAGTATTTCTTCAGCTACTGTCTGGATAGGGTCATACAATTGTTTAGGGGCAAATCAGCTACATTGTCCACTTAAAAAGACATGTCCATTTTTTTTTCCCCAACAATCTAGGTCTACTTGCTTTAATGATGCAATTATGTCTAGAGTGTTCAGATCCAACCCCCAGGATGTCATCTCTCTTTCATAAGTAATCATTTTACATAATTTGTGGTGTAACACTTTTTTAAAAACTGCATTTAGATACTTAAAAGACATTTTAGAATATAGTTTATATTTTTAAATGTGCATTATTTTGTTTTCAAATTTATCTCTTTATTAAAATCACAACTTTTGTTATTTTAACAAGAATATTTTATTACAAAATATTTTTTAATATTTAAAATATTTTATTTATTTATTTCAGAGAGAGGGAAAGAGGCAGACAGAGAAGCGAGAGAGAGAGAGAAGGGGAGAGAGAGAGAGAGAAAAAAAATGGGCATGCCAGGGCCTCCAGCCACTGCAAATGAACTTCAGATGTGTGTGGCTCCTTGTACATCTGGCTTACGTGGGATCTGGAGAGTCAAACAGAGATCCTTTGGCTTTGCAGGAAAAAGCCTTAATTGCTAAGCCATCTCTCCAATACCAATAATTTTGTTTTTGATTAAATTTGTTTTTCATTATAAAAAAGAGGGTAAGTCCTTGGTAAATGTACTCGTTAACAGTTATATAAGGGAAGCTTACATAGTGCTTTTACCAATGTCTTGCACGCACTAATTTATACAGTATTTGCAACAGTTCACCCAAAGTGTATATATATATTTTAATAATCCTCATTCTTTAAAACATGAACTGAGGCCCAAGGAAATTAATCACCACAAAGCAATACATGAAGTAGTTCAGCCACGACTTGAGCCTGGTCAGTCTGTCAGTAGAATCTATGCTGAAGTGACCACCAAATATTGCACAATATGTGTTCTGTGTCAGATGAGACTGTTATCTCTTTATACATTTGCTTTATTAATCTACCAAAAATGTGCTTTACAAAGCAAGCTCATGTGTAGGTGCACTTATGGGCTTACAACACAGTGGAATAAAAAAAGAACAGAGTTGAGTAATTCCTGTCCACAAACTTACTACCTCCATACTGCTTGAGAGTGAGACTTTTGTTACATGGATAAATTTACATTAACACATCCTTGTAAACCCAAATTCATGGTACATTAGAGTTCACTTGAGTTTTGACATTCTTAGGGATTTGATCACAGTATGTATCAACTATACCAAATCCCTTCACTATGCTAAAAAATAATCCTCTGTGATCTGCCTATTCAAGCTTCTATTTATTTCCTTCAGCCCTAATTAGTTGTGCATTTTTTTTCAAGGTAGGGTCTCCCTTTAGCCCAGGCTGACCTGGAATTCACTATGGAGTCTCAGGGTGGCCTTGAACTCATGGCAATCCTCCTACCTCTGCCTCAGAGTACTGGGATTAAAGGCATGCGCCACCACGCCCAGTTTAGTTGTGCATTTTACACTTAAATATGTACTTGGCATATGTCACATAGTCATTCTGGTAAGAAAATCCAGTGATATTCATTGAGGTGAGATCTATACTACAATGACATCTTTCAGGGGAAGGAATGAAGCTGATGCCTGCAAAAAGCAGGTCTTCTTTCTGGTCACCTCATCTCAGATATTCCTGGTCAGCTATGCCAAATGTGCAACAATTGTTTTCCCCTTCTTTGAAACTCACTTTCCCTCAACAACTACAATCTTGCTCATCAGTAGTTTCCAGGGACCCTGGTAAAATATCCAAGTATAGCTGCCTCGTTTCCTATTCTGTAGCCAGTATGCATTCCATTGCACACTATGCATTTAAGTGCATTCCAGTTACTAATAAAGAACTAATGGTCTAATGAAAACTCATTAAATGACTTTATCCTGAGTCCCTTTCATACTTCTAGCATTGCTTCATTTTTAGACACAGCTCAAAACAATTAGGTCTTCATTTAGACCTTGTTAATGTTTACTATAATTTACAATTTTTAAAGCAATATTTTTATAAATATCAAATCACTGTGATTAATTTATATTTACTTTGAGATTACATAGATTTTTTTTCAGTTTGTTTCAAGTGTTTATTTTTTTCTTTTTATTTATCTAATTTTGGTGTGGAAAAAAGGTACTAGATTACTTAGATAAGTGGTAGGAATATTATGTTTACATAATCATTTAATACAAAACATAGCTTGTCTTCATTGGTATATCAAGTGACTTTTGTGTCATTTTCTTTTAAGAATTACATGACAGTCTATGTTCTCCCTGCTTTGTGTCCTTAGAAGCTCTATCATATGGATTGGATTATATCAATTTTTGTCCTTTGAATTAATGAATATTCAGGCCAAATCCTGGGCATGAAATTAATATGTTTTATCTCTTAACTCTGTCCCTGTGAGGTTACCACATGATGTTAAATCTTTTAAGTGATTACAGCACATATTATGAGATGCTCTCCATACATCTCTCTCTGGGTTCTCGAATCTGCCTTCTCCACTCCCTTTTTCAAACCTTAGATATACATGCCCTAGGGTTTTAGCTATACTTTGTGGTTTGCTCTACATTCTGTCCTTCTTTCATTAAATGCATTTGTTTGACTCTTTCTTGACCTCAACTAATACAGTTGTTCTAGGATGTTTCTTATGGTGCTGTATACAAGGATCTCATGATCAATGATTATCCAAGAGAGAGTTAAAAGGAAACAGACTCAAGTGGTCAAGAGCCTCTCTGGGGAACTATAAAGAAGAAGACCAGTGTTCTCATATCCATAGATCACGATATGCAGGAGCTAGTGCAGCCTCGGTAGGGGAGCCCAGGATATTCACTGCAGCCTCTGTTCCCTTCCCTTAGCAAGCATGTGACTGAAGGTCTTGTCTCAAGCTTTGTGGAAGGGCACACATCCTCACAAAATGTTCATTCCCTCGATAGAATACAGGAAACCCTCTCAAGTGGTCAATAACTCTATGAGGAACTATGGATGAGGAAGAAGGCCAGTGTTTTCATGTTGTCTGTGAAATCTTTGTTTCAGTTGTATCCATTAGTTCTTCAGGTTCCCAGTAGTAGAACATAATCAGCAGGAACTAAAAGTCAAATACAGATATGGTAAATTTGTGTGTGTATATGATATATAAATAATAATTATAACTCTGTAATAGACAGATGACTTCAAAAAACAATGGCTAAAATCTCTCTGTTCTGGAAAAAGAAGTCATAAATTGTGAACTTTTTCTTCTTCAGGCTTCTGTCAGTCCTTGGTCCTCCTTGATTTTGGAGCATCACTCCAGTCTCTTCCATGTACAGTGCACATGACTTGTGCTTTGTGTGTGTCCTCAAAGTTCCTTCTTATTAAGAGGAACACAGTCAAGTTGGATTAGGGCCCACCCTAATGACTTTATATTAACTCCATGGTAACATCTACCAATTCTCTCTTTTGAGTAGAGTCACAGTCATAATGAGGAGAGGCAAGGATTTCAACGTGAAGTTTGGACACTACAATTCACACCAGCAATAGTTGCTTACATTGGTTTGTTTATAGATACAGATTATCACCATGGTTTAACAGTAAATAACTCATAAACCAAAGTGTTCCATTTAATTACTGTCTTTTATTAGGCTTTCTAGTATCAATATGATTGGTGTATACACATTAGTACTTTTCACAGAAGCAAAATGGTTCCAATGGTAAGGGTGAATTTTATAATTGATATTAATGCTGACAGTTGATATTTGTATGGTGATTTTCATATTATTTATATCCTATCTTGGAAAAATGCTGAAGAAGACATTAAGATCTTTCTTTGTAATAAGCTAAAAATTGAAAAGCCAAAATATATTATTTTTATTATATTTTATAATTAGATAGTCAAATGACAGCAGCAAAATTTAAGTAATGAACTTTTATATACTATTTTTCTTTTGCCTGAGAAATGTTGTGTGTGATGGGTAATCTCCAGTAAGATGTTTGTCATTTTGTATTCTCTAGGTATCACTAAAATAAGAATAAGAGTACTAAGAACTGAAAAGCAACAAGTATAATATAACTTAATTAATTCATCAGGAATGCACTGTAAGTTTGCAAATGTGACTGTATGTGGGAAGCCCTTATAGCTTATTCATAAAAGTTATGGTTGAAGTCTGTTTGTGATTTGTGAGTAGGCTGAAAATAAATTTAATGGTATAATTTTCTAACAATTTTCTCTGTATTCTTAGTAGGTCATTAGTTAATATGGAAGAAGAAAAGAATATGGGAATAATAATTTATATTATTCAAATTTACTTGATCATTTTTTCTTGCATATGCTAGATAAGAAATAATTTCTAGTAGATAAAAATATCAGAGAATTTAGTGTGCTAAAGCTGTCTATATAAGTTTTACTCCTATTAACTAATGTATTCTCAAAAGAGATTTGAGGTAGGCACTATTGTCTCCATGATAAATTGGCCAGAGATATTAGAAATTTACTTATGTTCACGCAGTTAAGAAGCACTAGAGTATAGCTTTGTGTGAATAGTCAAAATTTCTTTTATACACAATTTTGTTGTACTTTTTGGTATTTTTAAGTGCTAGATTTAAAGTATCAGATGTATACAGAATTATTTTTGTCTTAAAATAAAGAATAAAGTATGTGTTAAACTGATGTTTTTGATTTTTCTTCTACCAAAGATGTTATATTTTACCTTGATAGGACTCCCTGAAAATGTCAAATGTGGGTATATCACACTCTCTGACTTTATTTGCTATCACTCTGTCCTTTGTTTTCCCCTTTGATGCATACACTTAAAAACTCAAATTGAATTATATTTTCATTATTAATGAGATTCACTTCAGTATATATATATATATATATGATAAAATATATTTTAAAAAATCCAACTTGGGCTGGAGGAATGGCTTAACAGTTAATCATTTGCCTGCATAGCCAAAGGACCCAGGTTCTATTCCCAAGGACCCACATTAGCCAGATGTACAAGGGGCACATACATCTGGAGTTCATTTTCAGTAGTGGGAAGCCCTGGTGCACCCATTCTTTCTCTTTCTCTCCCTCTTTCCCTGTCAAATAAGTAAATAAATAAAATATTAAAAATACAACTCCATGAATTCTCTGCTGATCTCTTTTTAAAATTCTTTATTTATATTAGAAGGGAAGAGAAATAAAGGCAGTTGGTGAGACACAGAGAAAGAATAGGTACACCAGGAACTCTAGCTACTAAGGATGCATGTGCCACCATGTGCATATGGCATTTTTGGGTTCTGGGGAATCTAACATGAGTCCTTAGGCTTAGCGGGCAAGCACCTTAACTACAAAGCTATCTCCCCAACCCTGATGTCTTTTTTTTAAATTTTTTTTTTGTTCATTTTTATTTATTTATTTGAGAGTGACAGAGAGAGAAAGAGGCAGGTAGAGAGAGAGAGAGAGAGAGAATGGGTGCACCAGGACTTCCAGCCATTGCAAATGAACTCCAGACGCATGTGCCCCCTTGTGCCTCTGGCTAATGTGGGTCCTGGGGAACTGAGCCTCGAACTGGGGTCCTTAGGCTTCACAGGCAAGCACTTAACTGCTAAACCATTTCTTCAGCCCCCGATGTCTTTTTTATTGTGGTAAAAATTCTTATATTATTTTGAAAGTGTTTGTGGGATTATACAAATCACATTTAAAGTATTCATCACAGAAAGAAAACAATATATGAATAAATGACATCTTCAATATACATGTTACTTAAATATGTATTTCCATTGTTTGTAATAAACACAAAGGTACACTTTTCTTTTTCTCATCTACTTTGTTCCATATCATATGTATAATCTCTTGCAGGCAAATGATTAACTGTTAAGCCATTCCTCCAGCCCAAGTTGGATTTTTAAAATATATTTTATTATATATATATATATTTTTTTTATTTTTTTTTTTGAGATAGAGAAAGAGATAGAAAGTGAGAGAGAGTGAATGGGCACACAGGGGCCTCTAGCCAGTGACAACAAACTCCATGAGCTACCCTGTACATCTGGCTTTACATGGGTACTGGGGAATCAAACCTTGGGTCTTTGGCTTTGCTGATAATTGCCATAACCACTAAGACATCTATCCATCCCCGTTCTTATGATTTTCAGTGTCCAAATCAACAATCTAAAAACAATTATACCCACAATTAAATCATTTTTTGGCAAGCACAATCGACTACCTTTTTTAACGTAAGAGAGAGGTAGTAAAACACAGAAATGCCATGCCAGGGCCTCAGTCATTGCAATCAAACTCAAGATATGTGTGCCCTCTCATGCACATGTTTGGCCTTGTATGCTTGCATCACTGTGTATGGCTTATGTTGGACATGTATATTTTAACATGAATTCTTAGGCTTTGCAAGTAACCAGCTTAATTGCTAAGCCATCTCTCCAGTGCTCCCACAATTGAATCATTAATAAGTAAAAGGTATGTATAAAATGCCAATAAATAAAATTAAAATGAAACTGTATTTAAACATTGTATCTTTAAAATTATGTGCTAACAAGCGAGCTATACGAAATATTAGGCAATTAATTAGCATATACAAATATAACCTAAATTGATAAATGCAAGGAAAAAGAGACGTTGCTCAGCCATACTGTAGAAGTAAGCTTCCAAATAAATCCCACTGTGTATGTATAACACATTTTCTTTATCTAGTCGTGTTTTGTTAAATTTCTAGGCTGATTTCCTATCTTGGCTATATGAATAACACATTGGTAAGCATGAATGCACATGTATCTCTGAACATATGGTGACTTCTTTCAAGTGAATACCCAGAACTGCTATACTAGACCCTTGAGTAGTTCTAGTTTTAGTTTCATGAAGAAAATTTTTGTTTAAAGAATTACAGCACTGTTTTTAAATGAGAAAGCCGGTTTACAGATGATGCATTTTTCCATTTTGACAGTGCTCTTATTGCCATATGAGTTTTGGGGTAATTATAGATACAAAAGTTTATCCATGGGATGGAGAAATGGCTTAGTGTTTAAGTGTTTGCCTGTGAAGCCTAAGGATCCAGGTTCGAGGCTCGATTCCCCAGGACCCACGTTAGCCAGATGCACACGGGGGCACACGTGTTGGGAATTCGTTTGCAGTGGCTGGGAGCCCTGGCGCGCTCATTCTCGCTCTCTCTCTATCTGCCTCTTTCTCTCCCTGTCACCCTCTAATAAATAAAAATGAACAAAAAATTGCAAAAGTCTATCCGTAAGGAAGGTTGGCAGATAGTATTATGAATACCTTTACTGTTAACAAAATAGGTACATATACAATAATGATTGTCTACATTTCAGGCTGAAGATTGATATTTAAGTTCCTTTCTGTAATGATAAATGATGATGTCTCAGTTTGCCTGATGCAAGGCAAAATACTTACAGTTTACCTTGACACCTAATGGTGTCATTTTATATTGGGAAATAATATAGAATTATTTTATAAATTTTCTTTTAAATTTATTAACCAAATAAATATTTTTGACTGACTCCTTTATGCTGACTCCAACATGAATGGGTTATTTATGGTTGATCTGTAGTTCATAGTCACAGTTCCATTTTCTGTCAATTTTCACCATCAATTAAATTGTGTATACTATCATATGTATGTTAGGTATGGTTTGCATACATTATAGAAGAGAAGGTAGAGTATTTGCAAAACTATCTTTTAATATCAGTACAGAGGTAAAATGAAATCCATGTAGTCTAATAACTTACTCACATAAGGAAGAAATCAAAGTATAACTTTACCTAAGTGATGCCAACTTCTGAGGAATTTCTATAATTAAAAACATACTCATTTTCCTGTCCCTCCCCCAGAGTTCTTGGATTATTGCTATAACTTAAAAATTAGTCATGAAATTTTGCATATTTTGGTGGTTTTATTCAGGTGTCCTCCATAAACTTAGTTGTTCTGAATTCTAGCGTCCCAGCTGATAGAGATTTGGGAATTAATGCTTCCTGGAGGCAGTGTATTATTGGGAGCGGGCTAATTGATATGATAGCCAGTTTTCCCTTGCTAGTGTTGGGCACACTGTCTTGTCATGGTTGTCCTGCTGAAGTTGGCCAGGAGGTGATGTCCAACTTCTGCTCATGCTATCTTTCCCCCATGCCCGCCCCTCCCGTAGTCATGGTGCTTCCCCTCAAGCCTGTAAGCCAAAATAAAACTTTTTCCCACAAGCTGCTCTGGGTTGGGTGATTTCTTCTAGCAATGTGAAACTAACTGCAACTGTAAAGTTGGTACTGAGAGTGGGGTTGCTGCTAAACTCCTGACTGTGTGTCTTTGGCCTTTTGGAGCTGATTTTTAAGAGGAATGTGGAAGTACTTGAAACCTTGGCCTAAGAGACACCTTGCAGTGCTTTAAGTACAGCTTGATGGACTATTCTGGTCAGAGATGAAAGATGTGAATGCATTAAGATCTATGGATTACAAGGTTTTACTTATAAGCTAAGAAAGAGCTTAGCCTGGACTGGGCTAGAAACAGTTTGTGTGAGAGGCTTGCTATTATGTCTGAATCCTGAGAACATCTGCATGGTTGCATTGGGTAGAAATGTACTGGTGTGTGCAGAGGGATATGGCAGAGGAAAAAATGAAATATTTGGGCCAAAGCTGCCACACATTCAGCTGCATTTGTTTCACAGATTTCAATCACTGAGATTGGGCCAGCTGACCTGCACTGGGGCAACAGGAAGAATGCAGACTCTTTTGAAAGGGACTGAATGTTCAAGGAGTGTCCTGTTCTTCAAAGTCTGCTTTATTCCCTCTTGGAATAATAAATTGGCACCCTACCTCGTATTGTAGAGTATGATAAATGCAGGAAAGAGAGGGTCATTGGATTTATAATCAGTCTTGTGTTTTGGAAATGACCATGAGCACTATGAAGCAGGTTTGCTGGTTGCCTGCATAGAGACCCAATGTAGCCATGATGATGAACAGTGGGTTGCAGTGGAGACCCAGTGGGGATACTGGGACCACAAGATGGCTGCTAAGTTGAGGTGACAGCCCCAGATGTTTTTCAGGACTGTGAGTAGCCTAGCTAGAAGGGTGGAATTGGAACTCCAGAGATTTATTCCTGGTTGAAATTATCGGACGGACTTGAAGGCTTGTCACTGACTAGACTTGTTGGACTTGTACAGGCAGAATTTGATGTTTGCCCTGTTTAAGTCCTGTATTGGTTGAATATTTCTTTGGCATGCCCAATGCCATCTTTTGCATTGTGGATGGATATTTTGTACCATTATTGTTTTGGGTGTATGTTTTTTAGTATTATTGTTCAGTTAGTAGACTATGGGGGTGTTTGAATATCATTAGGATTAATAACTATGGGGACATTTAAAGTTAGACTGAATGCATTGCATTTTACCTCATGGATGGTTATCAGTTTATGGAGGCCATGGGTGGAAAGTAGCAGTTTGTTTTAGGTGTCCTCTATAAACTTAGATGTTCTCAATGCTAGATTTCCTAGCTGATGGAGATTGGGGAATTAATACCTCCTGGAGGCAGTGTATTCTTGGGGGAGGGTTTGTGGGTATTATAGCCAGTGTCTTCTTGCAGTGTTCATTACACCTTTCTTTTGTCCACATGATGGTGGCCAGTTGGCAATATCCACCCTCTTCTTATGCCATCTTTTTTTTTCCATGTCATAATGGAGCTTTCCCTAGAGTCTTAAGCCAAACTAAACCTTTCTTCCCCCACAAGCTGTTCTTGGTTGGGTGATTTCCACCAGCAATGCAAACCTGACTGTAACACACACACACACACACACACACACACACATATATATATATATATATAGAGAGAGAGAGAGAGAGAGAGAAAGAGAGGTAGAGAGAGAGAGAGAGAGAGAGAGAGAGAGAGAGAGAGAGAGAGAGAGAGAGAGAGAGAGAGATAGGATAGAGAATTGGTATGCCAGGGCGTTAGCTACTGCAATCAAACCCCAGGTTCTTCAACCACCTAATTTCTGGCTAATGTGGGATCTGGAGAGTCGAACATAGATCCTTATTCTTTGCATATAAGCACCCTAAATCCTAAGCCATCTCTCCAGCCTCCATTTTAAGGATTTTTAACTGTAATTAGAGACTGCCATACTCAGTAATCTTAAAGACTAATAATCTTAAACACTAATAACCATGTAGCACCTTTTCATGTTTACCACCTAGAATCAGCTACATTAAAAATTGTATATGAACCGAGCATAGTGGTGCACACCTTTAATCCCAGCACTCAGGAATCAGGGGGGCAGAGGTAGGAGGATCATCATGAATTTGAGGCCAACCTGTGACTACATAGTAAATTCCAGGTCAGCCTTTGCTAGAGTGAGACCCTACCTCCAAAAACAAAACAAAAAAAAACCACTCCCCCAAAAAAAGATCATATATGGCATCAAGTCTCCACCTTGGAAGATTGCATCATCTTTGTGTAAATACTAATGAAAGTTATTTGTAAAATTCCTAAAGATGTAGGATGATTTTCAAATGTATAGTCCTTTAACAAATGAATTTTAATATTTTCTTAAAAGGGGAAATGTGATTTTCTTATCAGTGAGTGAAACAGATGTTAATATAAACACACACACACACACACACAGATAATATCTTCAGTGTTCCATTGGGCTCTTGTTAAAATAATTTAGTTAGTTAGAGAATCATTAGACAGTAAGAGAAATTGCAGTATTCTAAGGTCTCTTGCTGCTGTAACTTAACTCCAGACACATACACCACTCTGTGCATCTGGATTTACATGGGTACTGGGGAACTTAACCTGGGCCCATAGGCTTTGCAAGTGAGTATCTTTAATCACTAAGGCATCTCCCAGCACTAGGCTCCTTTTTGAAATGCCAAACCTTTGTTCTCTATTTGTTTAGATAGTCAGTTAGTCATTCATTTATTTGAGAGAGAGAGAGAGAGAGAGAGAGAGAGAGAGAGAGAGAGAGAGAGAGAGAGAATGGGTGTGTCAGGGCTTCCAACCACTGCAAGTGAACTCCAGATACATGTGCCACATTGTGAGCCTGGCTTATGTGGGTACTGGGGAATTAAACCTGGGTCATTTGGCTTCTCAGAAAAGCACCTTCATTGGTAAGCCATCTCACCAGCTATGTTCTCTGTATTTTAAACTCTGATTATTGCAATATGAATTTTTAAATGTAATTAGATAAAAAAGGCATATTCTATTCCTGATCTACTTCAAGCAACTCTGGCTGTTATAACAAACTACCATAGATATAGTAGCTTATAAAATAAATATTTTTTTTCTCATATGTCTTGGCACTTCATATCCAAACTCAAGGTGTATGGCATAAAGACTTTCTTTTATAGACAAAGAATTTCTTCATATTTCCTCACATAGAAAACAAGCAAAGGTAAAGAGACAGGGAAGGAAGGAGAGGTAGAGAGAGGGAGCAAGACACTGATTCTACTCTGAAAAGTTAATACTCCCCACCTCCAAATGCCATCACTTTAAAATTAGATTTCAATGAATGAGTGAGGACACGTTCATTTCATAACACATACTATTTTTAATGTCTAAATTTTGGAAATAATATCACTTTGAATATTTTTTTATTTTTTGTTGTTTATTTGTATTTATTTATTTGAGTGCAACAAAGAGAGAGAGAAGGAGGGAGGGGGGAATTTTTTACTCTCCATAAAAGTTTGGGACCATTCTTTCAGTCATACTTATGCCTATTCATTATAACCCAGCAAGAAGTCCATATGTTCTCTATGTCCTGATGTTTCTAGCTTCAACCAATCTGTCTAGCAATATAACCCTTTAATCCTTAGAAATTACTAAAAATTGCTTTAAATTGTTCAATTTCTAATAAATTACTATTTCATTGTATTACTATGATTTTTCTTGCTTCATTATACTTTTGACATCTGTTTTCTTTTTCCCATAATTTCATTATCTTTAGGCTTAATTAATTCATATCAAAATAACTGATAGTTGTTAATGACCTATATCATATTAAAAATACAACTAAATAATTTAGATATTTCAAAGTATGATTAAAATATATGACTGTTCAGTTATGAATAAAATACAGAGATGTCATGTGTTATATACATGTTAAAAGAATTATTAATGATAGAGCCTAACTAATGGAATTTATTTATTTATTTATTTATTTATTTATTTATTTATTTGTGAGGGACAGACAGAGAGAGAATGAAGCCGATAGAGAGAGAGAGAATGAGAGAGAGAGAGAGAATGGATGTGCCAGGGCCTCCAGCCACTGAAAACGAACTCCACATACGTGTGCCCCTTGTGCATCTGGCTAATGTGGGTCCTGGGGAATTGAGCCTCAAACCTGGGTCTTTAGGCTTCACAGGCAAGCGCTTCACTGCTAAGCCATCTCTCCAGCCCACTAGTGGAATTTTAACATTAAATTATGCTTATGCTGGAGAAATGGCTCAACAGTGAATGGTATTTTCCTAAAAAGTCTCACAGGTCAGATTTGATTCCTCAGTGCCCACATAATCTAGATGTACAAAGTGGCATATGAGTCTGAAGCTTGTTTGCAGTAGCAAGATGCCCTGGCATGCCCATTTCCTCTCTCTCTCATTCTCATTCTCTCATTATTTCTCCACAACTCTCTCTGCTTGAAAATAAATAAATAAAATATTTCATAAAAATATGTGATTATCTGTCTGAAATCTTTTGATCCATCTACACACAGGATATTTTCTATATATTTTTTTATTTTTTTATTAGTTTTCTATTCATCAAATACAGGCAGTTTGGTACCATTGTTAGGCTCATCCGTGACCAAACCCCTCCCCATTGGCACCTGCTTGTTGATGTATATGGGTCGTGCATTGTGGAGTTAGCCCACAGTTATTGGTACGATATATATCTCTGCATATCCTGACCCAACATATGGCTCTGAAATTCTTTCTGTCCCCTCTTCTGCAAAATTTCCCTGAGCCATGTTTGGTTCATTTTTGGACTGCTTCAGTGATGAGGTGTTGGGGGCCTCTGAGGCTCTGGCTCTCTGATTTGGTAGGAGTTGATTTTTCTCTGTGTTGGTCTCCTTCCCCCTTCTGCTGGTATCCGGTTCATCAGGAAAACAGCACCCTTGTTTGTTTTGCCAATTTTCCTTAGTTTCATTGAGGTATGATGGAGTGGCTCTCTCCTTAGGATCTGCATCTATCTGAAAAAGAGAAGCTTATTCTCCAATGGAGAGTAAGTTAGCTCCAGGACAAATGAAATAACCCTTACCTTTTTTAATAGAGAGTTTAATAGGTGTAGGCCCTCTTGTAGCCCATGATTGATGGTAGCTTGATATTGGAGAGAGGGCTTATGTTTGGATATGATTCTGACTTGTTTCCCAGCTCCAGCTATGGGTCCCGGACCATTGAGGGGATCAGTTAGCCAAATCAAGAGCAGTTGGTTCCTCACCATGGCTGTGTGCCACTTACACTTGTGTGGGCATCACAATCGGTTATTTGTTGCTAAGTAGGTTAGACCATGAATTCTACTTCCTAAAAGGCAGACCAAATGGTTGAACCTTCACCAGGCTCTTACAGGAAACACCTGAACCACAAGACACTAGAGAGGGTAGGATCAAGTCTAACCTAAACCTTCTACATCTTTCCTCCCTCTCTCTCCCTCCCTCCCTCCCTCCCTCTCCCTCCCTTACTCTCCCCCCCCCTCTCTCTGTCTCCTCTCCCCTCCTCCCCTCTCTAACTCTTATATATTAGTTCCTCATTTTCTTAGTGGTCCCTGGCCTGTAACTCCCAGTACCAGCATGGGGCTATCATCCACAATGAGCTTTTGATCAGAGAAACGTACAAGGTTTCCTAAAAGAATGACAGATTTCTGTCAGAGTACTTGATGACCCACCAAAGGTTAGTGGTAAGACCCTATTGCTGAAGACACCATATGCAGCTGACACGTAAAATGGAACGGCATGGCTGGAAGCCAGGAGAGAGTCAGTCCCCAGACAGTCAGTGTGTCTATTGCCAGAAGGTGCTACCTGGGCGACTGGGGGAAATGACCAATATCTGTCCAAGCACACAGGATATTTTTAATCATGCATTTTTTATATTATCACTCTCTATACCATCTAATTGTGCATTGCTATTATCTTAGGTATCTTTATATCTATTGTTCACTTGAGAGTATAAATTGAGAAAGGAAAAATTTAGCATTCTTGTTTTCCATGCTTCTCTCCCTGTGTATAGTTAGTATTCAATAAATTATATTTGAATTAATAAATGATGTGCTTTTATAGGTTCTGACTATTTTAAATTCTAGTTAGCTGATGAATTCTGATGATTCAAATATGAATTCCATATTCAATTTCAGAATGAAAGTGCCATTATCTCTCTATTACCTTGCATTCAGAAGGCATTTCCAAAGGAAAATAGCATTTGAGATGGGTGTTAGGAGGTTATGATGGGATTTTGACATGTGGAGGTAAAAGGAGAAAAAGGCAGAAGGCTCATTTTTGTGGGTTATTTTTGCTATTCTAATGTATAATTAATAGTCTAATTTGGTGTATTACTTGAAATGGTCTTGCTTACAAAAATTACTAGCCATTTAATTAGCATTAGGCTTTATGATGCTGTAAGCATATAAAAAGTGGGAAAATTATGAAGAAGTCAAAGGGCTCTTTTACACATTAGCCTGGTGACACTCTTTCCACAGTAGCCTTCTAGTCCACCACAGCAAAAGTTTTACCTGGAACTAATACTATATTCCGCATGTTTTTTTCCTGTTGTAGTAGGCAATTATGAAGCTTATATGACACATTTGTGTATCTGACTTTAAATAATTGCTTTTTATAACAGATATTTTAAGAATGTTATTTACGTAAATGTTTAGAACTCACAGCCATATAATTGTATTTGTCATTTTATATGCATGGCTGTATCTATCCTTCATAGTAATTCTATAAGATATATGTATTGTCATTTTACATAACAAGTAAATTTGTGAATCTTTTTATTTATGCATATAACTAGTTTTGGTGATAGTAAGGTCATAGACATTGATTAAAACCATTTATTTCTTATTTTATGCCAAAGACACTATGCACTATAACCCTTTAACATAAGCAAAAGTTATAAGGTAAGCAAGCTCAGCACTATAGTACTCATACAGAAATTCAACAATTATGACCAAAATGTAATTCTGAATGCTGTTTGTACATTAAACTAACTTAGAGATTTTAAAACTTATACTCAGGCATTCCACAAAATGCTACCCCAGATAATTTTTGATATCCAAGAGAGAAGCTTGGCATCCAAAAGACTTCATAGGGGCTGAAGAGATGCTTTAGTGGTTAAGGCCATCAGTAAAGCCAATAGTCCCAAGTTCAATTCCCCAATACCTATGCAAAGCCAGATGCACAAAGTGGCACATGTGTCTGGAGTTCATTTTCAGTAGCTAGAGGGCTTAGTACACCCATATTCTCTTTCCCTCTATCTGTCAAATAAATAATATTCATTTATAAAGCACTTCAGGGCTGAGGAGATGGCTTAGAAGTTAAGGCACTTGCCTGCAAAGCCAAAGGACCCAGGTTAAATTCCACAGGACTCACCTAAGCCAGATGCACAAGGTCTTGCATGCCTCTGGTTTTTGTTTGCGAACAAGTGTCTGGAGGCTGTGGTGTACATATTCTCTCTCTCTCTCTCTCTCTCTCTGTCTCTCTCTCTCTCTCTCTCTCTCTCTCTTTCTCTCTCTGTGTCTCTTTATGTAATAAATTTAAATAAAATGTTAAAAATATACTTCATATACCCTAGAGGGAAAGCACTACTGTTGTCTGAATAGATAGATATGCCATGCCCACCAAATGGTCCTAAAAATATTTATATTATGCTTTTCTCCATAGAATAGTGTTGGTCACATCTTTGGCCAGAGAAACTTCTTATTGTAGATGGTGCTGACTACTGGGAGACTTAAAACTTATCAGTGCTGAGAATAAGCGAAGCTTGAGTTAGGTAAGACATCTGTAATATCTCCTCCAAAGCTCAAGTAACATGGTAGAAGTGTGTGCAGCAAGAATGTAAAAGCCAGAAGGTGGAGGGGAATATTTTCCCCTGAACACAAAATGACTATTACATTATCACCTCAAAGCACCTATCACTACTTCCAAAAGACATCTGTAGTAGTATGAATGGATATCCCCCAATAGAATCAAGTGTTTTATTCAACCTTGTAACTTGGATTTCCAGCCACCTGGCTAGAAGAGGTGGAAAGATACTGAGGTCCATCCCTAAGGTGTTACTGGAGGTGGATCTGTTTCCAACTTAAAAGTTTGCAGAATGTTTGAGCTCTGCTAGGGTTCCTGGGGGTGAGCTTGCTTGTGGCACTGGTGGTGTGTTTTCTCTCTGTACATATTTGGGAAAGGCAAGGCAGCTTCTTCCCCCATTATGGAACTTCCCCTGGATTGTTAAGCATCAATAAATTCCTTCCTTCCACAAACTTAGCAGTTTGGAAGTTTATCCCAGCAATGTGAAGCGATAACAATATCCATACAATTAGGTCATAAACATTCCCAGTTGGATGATTGAAAGAGGGCATGAATATTCATTAAGTCATCAAACAGAAAAAGGTTTTGCTGGAAAGGAGGAGGCCCATGAAGGGTGATGGGTGAGGCTAGAGAAGGAAGAAAGGTATTGGGTGTGTGTGTGGGGGGGGGGAGTAAACCAAGTTCCATTATTTCACTATGAAATGTCTCAATTATAAAATAAGCCAAAAGACTAGTATGTATTTCAAGTAAAAATAGAAAGTTGGCTTACAGGGAACATGATGTGATTCTAAGTTTATATACCCTTACTAGTAAAAGTACATACTAATTAATTTGTATTGTGAGTGGTTTAAATTTGAACAAAATTAAAATTTTGGTAGAAAACCCACTTCTAGTTCACAGGTGATGTACACAGGCAGCCAGAAAGAAACATGTGGACTCAGCTGATGTACGGGTGAGTTGCTTTAACATCATTATCCTCACTAAAGTCTTGAGGATTAAGCCCTAGCTCTCCCTTATAGTCTCTACACTTCTTTAAATCTCTAGCTTTGTTTCTTCTACTATAAAATACAGATAAGGGATGGACAGATGGCTCAACAGTTAAGGTGCTTGCCAGCAAGGCCTAACGACCCAGGTCCAGTTCCTCAGTTCCAATGTAAAGCTGAATGCCTGGTGCTCCCATTCATATTCTTTCTCTCTTTCTCTTTCTCTAATTATAAATAAATAAAAACATTCTTTTTTAAATATTTTTGTCCGTTTTTTAAATTTATTTATTTGAGAGTGACACACACAGAGTGAAAGACAGATAGAGGGAGAGAGAGAATGGGCGCGCCAGGGCTTCTGGCCACTGCAAGTGAACTCCAGATGCGTGCGCCCTCTTGTGCATCTGGCTAACGTGGGACCTGGGGAATAGAGCCTCGAACCGGGGTCCATAGGCTTCACAGGCAAGCGCTTAACTGCTAAGCCATCTCTCCAGCCCTAAAAACATTCTTTAAATAAGACACAAATAAGCTAGCATAGGATAAATGTTTCATATTTTCTGTATTTTTAACTAATGGTAGTCCTTGCTATATGAAAAAAGTAAAACATTTGAAAAAATGGTAATGGGATGATATTGCTGAAATATATGACTACAAAGTAACAGAGAATAGACTACAATGGTGTAGGTAGCAAAAGCAAATTGGAGTTGATATGTATTGTAACAAGATTCTTATACATTAAAAGGTATTCTAGTATCATCATCTTTGCAGTAAGTAACCCTTGATGTTAATTGCATAGTATATGTAAGTGGCATACTCTTGTAAATTTTACATATCCCCTAATGAAGAGAAAGACAAGAGTGGCTATTTAGCATAAAATATGAATTATGAGAATCGTGGAGTACTTTGTCTTAGTAAATATTTTTTCAGAAATTTATAATATTAGATGTTAATTGTGAGTGGCATAATACCATTATGCTCTCATTTTCTTGCATAGTTTTGGAGTAGATGCAGTATAGACATGACAATGACAAGTATAGCTTTTCTGTTACTTGTAAATACACTGACTTGCAGCTCACATTTGGCTCTCACAATACCATAAGACATATGAATGAATGAACTCAATTGACTTAATGCTGAATAGAGGTTAAGCTTCTGAAACAAACCATTCCCTTCTAATTTAAAGTTTAATTATTCTTTAATAACACATATACTTGACATATGTTAAAATTCTATAAAATAATAGTGTTTAGGCAAAAGAATCATGGCAATCCCCTGTAATTTTTTGAGACTGTTTTAAGGGGAACTCTAATATCTTATAGGTATAATCTAATGTGATAGTTATTATTTCTTTTTAACTTAACAAGATCTATAATCATCTAGGAGAAAAATCTGAGAAAATTTTCTTTTTAAAAAATATTCTTTAGGGCTGGAGAGATGGCTTAGTGGTTAAGCACTTGCCTGTGAAGGGGGTGCACACATCTGGAGTTCGTTTGCAGTGGCTGGAAGCCCTGGCACGCCCATTCTCAATCTCTCTCTCTCTCTGTCTTTTTCTCTCTCTGTCACTCTCAAATAAATAAATAAAAAATGAACAAAAAAATATTCTTTATATTTATTTTGGGCATATTTTCAGTTGAGTTTCTAGATTAAGTTAGCTTAGGTGGACTGTGATCAACACCTTCTGATGAGCTGGTGTCCCAGGATGAATATAAAGAAAAAAAAAATGAGCTGAGTGTCAGCAGGTATCTGTCCTGCTTTCTGGCTGCATATTGATGTAACCAGCTACTGCATGCTTCTGCATTCTGGCTTTGCCTACCATAGCTGACTCTAACCTTGAACTATAATCCTTTCTCCCTTTTTTTGCTTCTTGTCAGGTACTTGGGAGCAGCCATGAGAAAAGTACTAAAGCAGAAACATAAAACTTCTCAAAGACTTGGACAGACACACTTAACCCAAGCACAGAAGATGATGCAAAAACTGATGATAGCAGTCAGGAGGAAAAGAAAGGAACAAAGGAAAAGGCAGGGAATGGAAGGGAAGGAGAGAGAGAGACAGTATGCTGGTTTTGTTATCCTTCTTGTAAGACATGTGCTGTTTGACTGCAAAGGAATTAGGAAATATTTTGGTTGTTAGAGGGTTGTAATCTTTGTAAATGTCCAGACATACTAGATCATGTGGTGTGTCTGGAGTTTCCTTTCAGTAGATAAAACTCCTTAATTTTAGGTAGAATGCATCCTTTGTACAACATAGTTCATGTTTTAGGAAACAGTGATGTAGTAACAAGAATTTTCAACATACCATTCATTTCATGTTAAATGTTAATGAAAGCAATATCCAGTGAAAGTATCTATTTTATTATAAATGACACAAAATTCCTACTCTTACTTAATTTCATGTCATATCATGTGTTTGAATATTTAAATTAACAAAATAACTTATACAGGACACTAAAAAGCATCCTGTTAATCATATTCATTTATCAGATAAAAGTATAAATACATATGTACACTTCATTAAAAATTGCTAGTAAAAATACTGCTTATAAGCAGGAATATGCATAAAGCATTATGAATTTTGAGAAAGAGATCAACAAACGTATTCATGTTTTTTAATTTATTTCATCTAAAATAGGTAAAATGGCAGATATTTTCATTTATAGGTTATATTTACAGAGAAGTTGTTATAGAATTTTATATAGTTTTTAGTTTTGTTGCTATTGTTTCTCATCGATGTTTAAAAAGTAGATGTTATGACCAGATACTTGATTTTGTTGTAGCATCATCAAATCCCTAGAGGCATCTGAACTGAACATAAAAATAATTTTTTTCATTCAGCAGACCCTTACTTGTGCATTCATCAGTTTCCTATAAGAACCAGATTTGGTATGCTATACTCAAATTCCAAATTGTGTTGTATGCCCTCTCTATATTTAGACCCAAAGTAAGATTACCTAAAGGTACTATAAGTAAGGCTCCTCCAAACTTAAAAAGAGAACATATAGAAAATTAAAATCAATAGTTCCTTTTTATTTATATCCTTGTAATTTAGCCTCAATGTAAGCAACATGAAAATTCAATTTAACTTCTGCAGTGCAAAATATGAACAATTTAAATACAACTCTTCTATTGTGCTTCACTGCTGAGAATGCTGCCACTGTGAAATAGGAGGACTAAAATGTATTAAAAGTGTACAATGTGGGCATGGGTTTGCATAATTCACCTATACTACAAAGGCTGCATTAAAATAAAAAAATAATTCCTTAGGAAAGGGAAGAATTAGACATAATGACTTTCTTGAGCAGGGAAAATTAGATCCCCTTACCCTTTGTTTTAGTCACCTTCTCAATGCTGGGACAAAATATCTGGCAAAAATCAGTTCATGGGAGGAAGGTTTGATTTTCCTTATAGGTTGTAGTCCATCAGGGTAGAAAAAGGAGCATGGCAAGAGCTGGAGGCAGCTAATCACATTCAGTCCACAGTGAAGAAGCAGATAATGTGGAGTCATGGTGCTTGGCCAGCTCTCTCCTTTTTATATAGTCCCAGACCTGATCGAAGGGATGGTGGAACTTACAGTTAAAATGGGTCCTCCCACTTAAATTGAACTAATGGAAATAATCCTTTTCTGGCATGTCCAGTTGCTAAACTCATTGAGATAATCCTTCCAAGATGATTCTAGGTACTATCAAGTGTACAATTACTATAAAACATCACACCCTTGTAATTCACGTAAGTTTTAACTTTAAAGTACTCTATGCACAGAAAAATATAGAAGACAGAAAATAAAGAGTCTCTTGTCACTGAGTAAAATGATTAAAATGAAGAAATATGAATATTTTAAAAACGTTTAATCATACATTGTGCCTGAAAAGGTAGCCTTTAAAACAAATTATTTATATACATATGAACTCTAGTGTATAATTAAAAATATGGTATGTATACAGAATGAAGTTTTCTTTTACCAAAAATGAGAATGAAATGAATTATCATTTGCAATAATATAAATGCAAATGAAGTCCATTGATCATTATGTTAAGTAAAATAAGTTAGATCTCACTAAGGTAAATATAACTTACTTTCTCTCATATGTGGTGATCTAAGGAGCAAAACCAAATTGAAAGGACATGGAAGTAGAAAAATGGATGCAATAGATATGGAATGGAAAAGGGATGAGGATGCAAAGAAGAACAAGTAAATGATTCTTTGAGGGCACAAATATTTCAAGGGCACTAGGTTGAAGAAATGGAGGCCATCAAATTGGTTGCATCTGATGGTGGCATTGATTGTCTTTGGGATCTGTAAAGAAGTATTGCTGGCAAAGGCAGTGTGCTCTGCAGTGAACTAGTGCAGCCTTTGGAAGTGTTTACATTTCACCTTCAGATTCTGTGCAATTACCTTGACCATGCATGGAGGGACATCACCATCATACTGACTGCAACGCTGCTGAGGAGCTTCTCCACAAATTTCTGCAGCCAACTTCTCTGGATGTTTCCTAAGGATACTCTTGATTCCCAATTTGGATTTCTTCACAATGTGCTCAGTTGGTCCACAGCCTGTGGAGCATGACCATGATGTGTTTGAGCATGGTCTTCATCTCAGGGGCCGAAGAGGTGGACCAGGAAGCATTGTCTACCACAGTGGCAGAGAGACCATGTTTTCTATGAAGCTTCCAGATGAGTGTTTCCTTCCAGTGCTGACAATGAAAATAAAAGTGAAGATAGATTGTTAGTTATAAGACAGGGACTGTGTGTGAAACAACAGGTAGTAAGCATAGTACTTCATATGGCCTCAATGTCGCTGCTGAATCATGGAAAATGGGACAAGAAGAAACATAAGTAACAGGCTTCCACTGGTCAACTGTGAGAAATAATGATAGAGATACTTTGCCATACTATGTACAAAGTTATACTCTGTTTGTAGTAAACAGGCATAAATTATTATTAGGTTAATATATTTTAGGAATAAAGTTTACATTTCTTTGTGCATTTGAGAATACGATCATTTTTATCATCTCTAAAGGGTTGTCTGTTCTGTAACAGCCATGTGCACCTCTTTCTGCAGGTATTTGATATAATGTGTGATGTCCTCTTCTAGGAAGATTTGTCTGGCTTTGGTGTTAGTTGCATTGGAAGTATTTTATATCCTTGAGAAAATAAGCTATTGTTGACATTTTTTTTAAAAGAAACTTCCTTTTGTTTTGAGGTAGGGTTCCACTATAGCCCAGGATGACCTGAAGTTCACTCTGTAGTCTTAGGGTGACCTCAAACTCATAGAGATCCTCCTACCTCTGCTGCCTCCCAAGTACTGGGATTAAAGGTGTTCAACACCATGCCTTGCTTGAAACTTCCATTTTTACTCAAATTTTAATAAAATTCTAAAACTACCATATTCACACAGCTGAAGAATGTTGGGGGGTTTGTCCATTTATACCTGTAGTTCCAACACTCAGGAGGATCAAGAATTCAATTCAAGCCACCCAAAAATTCTTATAAAATAAAAAGCAAAACTAATACAGAACACATTATAAAATAAGCAAATAAAAGCCACAAGCAAAACTCAAGGAAACAAGAACAACAAAATAAAACCCAAAAGCTGAAGAAAGTTACGAGACTTACCTTAAGGTTCTATTTTGTATCATATCAAGTCTATTAGTCCTACACTTAAATATGACAAACTCAAACTCCAATTTTATGTTAATTTCTTATATCTAGTTGCAATCTATCTCAAAACTTGTATTAAGAAATTGTGTTGACTAAGAATGTTTAAGTTATTGTTGATGGCCCTCTTATGGAAGCTTATGAAAAACTATTTTGAAAAAAAGGTAATCTTTGAGTACTTATATGCTCTGTGTGTGGGGTGTGTGTGTGTGTGTGTGTGTGTTTATGAGTGTGTGTGTATGGGAAGACACATGTCAAAGTGCATGAGTAGTGGTCAGAGAACTGGTTTGAAGCAAGATCTCTTATTTTTCACCACTGCAAAATCAGGGTGGCTGCTTCTGGCTTCTTCTGTCCTTGCCTCCTGTCTTTCTGCTGCAGGGATCAAATAACAGTATCACTACTGTGCATGGCTTCATGTGGGTGTTGTGGACCCAAAGTCTGCTCACCAAGCTCTTTATCCACTGAGCATTCTCCCCAGCCCCTGCAATGCACTTTTGTAAGAAGTAAAACATTAAATAAAATGCTTAGGAAAAGTGATATACATGAAAACATTTATTTAAAATATCCAATAAGTTGCAATGAAAAGTAACTCTTCATAGACTGAATGATGAGCCTGTTACACCACTATAGAATGGAAAAAGAATATGTCTTACATTGAGATCTACTGTCTCTTGAGATTAGTATAGTAAAGAAAATCTCATCCCAATATCCAGTCAGATGACACCAAGACCTTCCCTGTTCAAATAGGTGCACTCAAGGAAGGTTTTAATGAACTAAGTAGTCCACCAATGATAGTAAAACCAGAGGGTCTTCTTACTCCTTGAAGCCTGTATGTAGATCTTTTGCTGAAACCCAGAGTACAATGGCATTTACTCTGGTGTGAAAGACTGCCTTTACTATTTACTTTTATGTAATAGACATTTAACTTCTGTAGCAGTCTTGATTGTCTTATTTCCACTCATGCATAGAATGTGTGATATTCAGAGGTGACTATTATAATGAACTGAGAGATTTTTCTCCCACTTATAAGTAGCACTTGTTCTGACCCAAACATATATAAGTTGTCCACATAGGATATAACTTACAAAGGGGGAGGGGGTAAAGAAACTATTGTGCAGTCTTGAAGTAACAATTTTTGAATTTCCAGAATAAATGTCACTAGGAAAACAGGAAAATTATTTCTGGTTTCTTAATATATTTTATTTATTTGACAGAGAAGAGGGGTGTCCTGGGGAATTGAACCTGAGTCCTTTGGCTTTGCAGGCAAATGTCTTAACTGATAAGCCATCCTTCCCACCCTCTGGTTGTACTATCCTTTGTGGAATACTTAGTACATATTTCATTGCAGTATACTACTTATGAAATTTTAAGTTTGCTACATGAATCTGAAAATAACCTGATGGCTATAAACTGGTGGTTTCTCCTTATGAGCAGGAGGGAACATGTGAGTACATGTGATCTCCTGTCACTCTTCAGCTCATAATTTAGGAGTGTTTCATTTCATTCAGAGTAATAAAGAAAGCTGTGGTTAAAATCTGTATCATTCCATATAATCCATCCTCACTGCACCTTTTGCTTCTCTACTGACGTTATTCCATCTATTCACTGGAAATTTTTCCTTACTCATTCAACTCATACATACCAGGCATGCATTTGATTTAGTACCATTGCATGATTATCTGCTAACTTGGGAAGCTCCTCTCAGATATCCTCAGGCTTGCTGCTTTGCACTCTTTGTGTCTTGATGGGGGTCTTGTTTCACCCTGACATCTACTGTCAATTCTTCACATGTTTTCCAAATGCTTTTCCAATTTCTATTTGCCCTCAGTACTTTTTTTTAAACTTTATTTTGTTTATTTTTATTTATTTATTTAAAAGTGACAGACAGAGGAAAAGGCAGAGAGCACCAGGGCCTCCAGCCACTGCAAAGGAATTGCAGATGCATGTACCCCCTTGTGCATTTAGCTAATGTGGGTTCCGGGGAATTGAGCCTTGAATGGGGGTCCTTAGGCTTCACAGGCAAGTGCTTAACCACTAAGCTATCTCTCCAGCTCTGCCCTTAGTACTTTTGCGTAGCATGTTATACTTTTTACTCAATTCTCCTTTTGTTTTTCTGTTAAACCCACTGAAATGTAAGATCCAATAGAGAATGATACTTGTCTATTTGTCTATATGTCTGAAAAGAAAATTAAAGTGCTATGATCTAGTTACATTTCTATGTAAGGCCTTGTTTTCTTCATAACTGATAATCAATGCATTTCTTGACAGGATGAGTATAGCAGTAAATTTATGAATCTATATTATTTTCTATAAATCAATTATTATAAAAATTGCAAAATTTTGGATTTATACATTATAATCATTAATGTTTTTCATAAAATAATTATATAACAAATATTCCTTAAGACGAATTATAAATGTATTTTAGTTCTAACATTAATTTTGAAAAAAATACGTAAAATATGTAACAATAGATATAACTCATGTAAACCAAATGGGTCTTGGAGACACCAATGATTCTTGGAACAAGGCCAAAGACTAAAAACAATACTAAGAGGCAAAATTCTTTTCTGTGTGTCATTTATCTTTATGTTAAACACAACCTTCATCTTTTTTTTTAAATTATTTATTTTTTATTTGAGAGCGACAGACACAGAAAGACAGATAGAGGAAGAGAGAGAGAGAATGGGCCCACCAGGGCTTCCAGCCTCTGCAAACGAACTCCAGACGCATGCACCCCCTTGTGCATCTGGCTAATGTGGGACCTGGGGAACTGAGCCTCGAACCTGGGTCCTTAGGCTTCACAGGCAAGCACTTAACCGCTAAGCCATCTCTCCAGCCCAACCTTCATCTTTTTAAATGCCACATCTACCATAACTCCTTTTGCTAGCCACAACACCCAACCAGGTCAAGACATAATGTCTTTGCTTTAGGTAGAAATTTCATGTTGTTGGACTGAGTTAAAATGACCAGAGTACTGATAATCATATTATCATACCATTGAAACATAGAGCTGGATGTATTGCAGATAATTTATCTTCCTTGCGAAACCTTTAGAAATATGTCTTAACTTATTCAGTATGTTTTTCTAGCTAGCTAATCATGATAGTAAATGTTAATTTATCATATTAATATAGAAATTCCAATTAGACATTAGAAGTCATGATTTAATGCCAAGTTTGAATCTGCAATTATAAATCTCAAGCCGGTACATTCCTTTTCAGTTATTCAGTAACATTGGTGAAGTATTATTTACTAAATATTGATAATATTTCCTAGTCACAATAGGAAGTTTCTGAATTTTTTGTTTCCCTACTTAGTTTTGTTCTCCTGGCAGAGTTGATGTTATTCTGATTTCTTTAATTTTGAATGAAACTTGCTTATATTTTGTGTCTTATTTTTTGTAGAGTTTGGCATGCTTACACTGAGGGAATCAAAAGATGAATACTTATGTAAGGGCAACTTATTTTTGATAAAATATACTAAGTGAATTATTTTAATAAAATTTGATGAGGAAGATTAGAGCAGATATTTGCCTTATTTAAGCAAAAAAAAAAATGGTTTAAGCTATCCACTAGAGCTTTACATAAACAGTGTGATGATTGTGAGTTTCTTGCCATTCATTTCAGTAAGTTTGTCAGAACTTTTGTTCAGCATTTATTTAACAATTAGTTTGTTACTTTACAGCCCTGAAGGAAATAAGTTCATATTTATTTATGAATAACAAAATTTCAGAGTCTTTACTAACAATAATAACCATTCATAAAATTAAGTCTTAATAATGATTTTTCTTCCTCTTAAATATCTTAAATATCTCCTTCATTATTTAATAGCCACAGGCCATGAGCATCTTAACTGCCATGTATTACTCTTCATTCTCTATAACATGAACACAACAACTGCCTTCTGCATCTAAAGTTGGACAAGAAAATTAGAAAATCCATCTTAAACATTAAAAGAAATATTTAATACACTGACAATAAAATGCATATAAGAAAATATAATACAAGGGAAATATGAATGTCTAAACAAACAAACAAAAAACTATTAAGACTTAGATTTGAACCATGCTTTTCCCCTAAAGCCTCCAAATAGAGATTAAAGAGAAACTTGAGATGTCACAGTATTCAAATGTCCATTAGAGGAAAAGTATAAGTTCAACTGTAGAGTAATAAATGGACAATTAATATATGCAGTGGATGTTACCTAAAGAAACGTACATAGAATAAATTTAATAAGGTATATTCCTTTTTTTCTAGATCCAATACCTATTGTTATTATTATTACCATTATTATTATTATTAACTACATATTTCATATGGTTATAAAGTTGATGCAGCAGGAGCCATCCGTACATGTGTTGCAGAGCAAGGAGGCTAACACTTTAGAGCTTGCAATGCTTTAGTTTAAGTTGAGAGAAAGAACAAAATTGGAACAGCAAAAGGAACCACTTGTAGTAATACCAATTTTAGATGAGCCTCATATCATATTCCATACTCTGGCTTGCTCAAAATATTTTCTTAAAAAAAACATTGGCATATGAGTGTACAATATTGATCCATGTACTTCAACCATCCAAAGTTGATCAAGAGAAGTTTTTGTTCTATTATTCAGTAATAATACTGATCATATCAGTAAGAATTTATGGATTTGCACCTGGTATTTGATTTATGTGTATGATATATGCATGCATATATGTGGTTTGTTAACATGTGTCTGAGAGCAGATGAGAACATCCCATGTGATATAGATGGAGACCAGAGTATAAAACCTGTTCTATTCCTCTTTCATTTTATTTCCTTAAGAGATGGATCTGGACCTCCATGGTTTTTACTTATTTATTTATTTTGTATATACAATATATGTGAGGTGTGTGTATGTGTGTGTATATGCACATGCCTGTAGAGGTCAGAGGAAAATTATCTTGTTGCTCACCTGTATGTTATCTTTAGATTGTGTATCTTTCTCAGCTCGAAACAAAACTGCTGTAATCAGTGATTCCCAGTGCTTCTCAGATTTCTACCCTTCCATATACTGGGGTTACAGTCATGCATGGCCATCCCCAGTGTTTTATGTATGTTCTGAGAAGTCAAATTTTATGGTTTGCTGCCAGAAATGACCTTGTGCTTAAGCAGTGCAATATGCCTTCTGAACCACAAAACCATGTCCCCAGCCCTGCCTGAATTTTTTTCTGCTTAATTACTATTTTTTTTTTCTTTTTTGTTCGCTGGGGGTGGTGGGTTAGTCTGTCTGACCAACAAACTCCCGTGCTCATTCTATCTCTAACTTCCCTCAGTGATGGATTTGTGGATATGTGCAGCCACATTTAATTTTTAATTTGGGGCTGGGGATCCAACTTAAGTCTTTGTGAATCAAGATCTCTTCCCAATGGATATATCTTCCCAGATCCCTATATTACTTCTAATATATAAATTTCATATTTTTTATCCTCTTCACCTGGATCCCATGAGCCAGTGGGTTCTCCTCAATGCTCAGTAGGGTTATTATATTCATTGTGGTGACATGAAGACCTCAGTCACTATGAGGTATTAGGGGTACATACCTCGTGATATCCCTACTGTAATGGAAGGCTTGAGTAGTGAGGCACAGGCCGTGTGGCCTACCAAGTCTAGACAGTTTAGTTTCTAGCCTTTTATGTAAAATGTTTTCTTACATTTTTTCAACATGGAGTCTATATATTTTAATATAGTAAAAATTAAGTCTAGGGAAATATCATAATTGAAGAATAAGAATACATGAGCCAACCTCCCTTTAGCCATCAGAAATGCTGTTCAAGTAGGCTTTGGGCACAGTTCACTGTGCAAGGATGAGCAAAGGAGAGAGAAGAAATAAACAACCTCTTTGTTAAATATGGAAATGATTTTACCTCTTATTACAAGATTGGTCTTAAGGAAAATTATAGGTCTTCATAGTATTCTTTGAAAACTAATGGTAAATATCAGCCACTTAATACATATCTGAATAAATACACAATAACAACAAAATAAATAGTTCATCCTCCTATTTTATGGTAAGTACAACAGAAAAAATACCATTTCTATTTTAAGAGAGTGGGTAGAATAGAAGTATTAATCAAAAGGATTTTGGTCTAGATACAATGAAGGACATTTAGAAGCTTATTTCAAAGATAGAACTAGTGTAGTAAACATGATTATAGAAATATTTAACAAAAGTAAAGTATCAACTGAGCCTGGAGAGATGGCTCAAAGAGCAATGTGTTTATCACATAAGCATGAGAACCTGAATCTGGATCCCTAGAGCCTATGAAAAAGCTTGGCAAGCTGGTATGCACCTCTAATCCTGGTACTGGGGAGGTGGAGAAAGGAGAATTCCTTGGGTGGGCTGTATAAGTGTAGACTAACTTTGGGGGGCTCTAAGTTCTATGAAAGATTCTGATTCAAAAAATGTGAAGACAATTGAGGAAGTCACCTTTTTTTTGACCTTAGTCCTTCACACCCATACATGCACATGCACCCTTAAAACTATGTACCACTCACATATGAAGACATATACACACATACTTCATACATACATATGCAAAATAATAAATGTAAAGTAAACATTAACAATGTGGGCCAATTAAAAGTACTAAATGACTTAATCAAATCAACACTCCGATACTAAGTACACATTGTCATTTCCATAAGGAAAGGATATACAGTGCAAAAATCTGTCACATCAGGAAAGTGAAGAGAAGCCCTTGGAATATTAAAACACATATCATTTTCAAAAGAAACTTAAATGTTTGGTGCTTGAAGAAACTTTACAATGCAAGGCATACTGCCTTTAAAAACTTAGAGACAAGTGTTCACAATGTTCAGTTTATTCTTGGATACTGTGTGTTAACAAACAAAGATGAGATATTTTCCATATGGAAATTGTAATATCAGACTTTTTATAGAAGGTAAGCTAAAAATGGATCATTTCCAGAAGAAATTTTAATATTTTAGTGGTCAAGGTAACCAAAGGTATTGGAATATTCCTTATATAATCTGTAAATTGTTTTAAATGGGTTTTAGCCTATGAATACCACAATGTGATGATTAACTGCTTTATTATGGGGATAGTTGCTGGGTTTAGAATAGGATTCATTCATTTTATCATGGATTTCATTACATGCAACTATAGATTCTGCTGTAATGTAACAAGAACTTAGTTGTGGTTAAACAATGTATGATTGCATTTTGAGCCATATAAATGAATTAGTCATTTGTGAAGGCATTTATTTGTTCCTTTATTTATACTGCTAACTTGTTAATGGTATTCCAAAGAAAGAACTTCAAATGGTGTAGAGTATGTGGCCTTTCAATTTACATTATGTTTTCAACATCTAGGTCAGAAATTATATGCTTGAACTTTTCTAGAAACAATTTGTTTTGCTACTGTAAATAAACACAAACATCAGTAAGCATTGGTGTCTTACCTCCTTCAAGCATATATTTATATTATTTGCACAGCAGGATGAGAAAGTAATCTCTGTGGAGATATTAAGTAAATCGTTTATTTTTCTGTTAAATATACAAATGTTTGAGTATTACACAGTGCATAATGGATTTTAATTGAGAGACATGTAAATTGAGTATCATAACCATGTGTGGCATAGGAATTATAATGTGATATTTATAAATATTTTAGTAGTTACTGTTTACCAGATGGATATGATGTGTGTTTTTGCAAATCTGAAACACCTTCTTTATGATAATGGTCTACACTTGAGATAATATATTCTGTCCTTGCCATATGGTCCCTAGTTCTGTGTTCTGTTCACAGTATAGCAACTTTTATCAAATCAACCAGTCCCAAGCATTCTCACACATCAACATGATGATTAATGACATTAAATTGTGATATTATATATTAATTTAATTTCAAATAAGAAGACTGAATGGACTTCCATGTATATTATTACTTGTAAAATGTTGCCCTGCAAAAGTGCAATTGAATCTGGGAGTGGTGGTGCAGCCTTTAATCCCAGCACTTGGAAGGCAGAGGTAGGAGAATTACCATGAGTTCGAGGCCACCCCTGTTTTTTTTTTTTTCTCTCTCTCTCACCCCCACTTTCTCTCTCAAATAAATGCATAAATAAAATATTTATAAAATTTAAAATATTTTGCAATTTAGAAGAATATCCTGTTATGATTTCTTTCTTCATTTGGAAAGAAAAAAAAATCTTTTTATTTTTTCTATTCCAAGATGTCTCTTATTTCTTCAATTACCTTTCAGAAATACTATGGTATTTTTTTTAAGCTTCTAAGATTAGGATTGGTGTGGGCTTTATAGTTATCACCACAACTACAAAAATGAAGCATCACTTTGTCCCTCTGATGTTTTGCTACATGACATAATGGCTTGTCTTGGCTATTTTCACCTCCCCCAAAGAAGAGTTGGTGTGTTCAAGGCTGCTGTGGCAGTGAAATGCAGAGGTTTGAAAAAGTGAGCATATATAATTTTAGCATTTCTTGACTCACTTATGAAGAGCTACTCTTTAGTGCTTCCACTCATTTTAATGAAGTGCCTTATGTTCATTTAAAAATTTGGCAAACACCACTTGGTGTTGTTTTGTTTAGATTCCAGCTCTTATTTTGAAGTGTTTTGAGAGTCTTTGATGCCACAGAAGAATTCACAAAATTCCTCTTATATCTTCTACTCCTATATTGTCAAAAATTAAATAAAAAATATAACAAAGTAGAAAAAAGCAGAGTTAGAAATGACAGTTCAGATATCAAATAAGATTTAAAGGCTCTAAGTCTCTTAGGATTTAACATTGACAATAAGAAGGTACAAAAAAATAAAGAGACACGAATTCCACACACCCACACCACAAACACCCAACAGAGGAAAACATTGTTCTTACCCAGTATTGACAAGATAATGGTCAACTCTGAGACAACAACACAAATTCTTTATACTTGAATCCAGCTAAAACTCTGCTCAAGATTTTAGTTATAAATATTCCAGGGAAATATACATCTTTGAGCAATAAGACAGAATAAGGTGCTGTGAATATTTCAAGAGGAACTGAATTAAAAGCAAACAATTTAAGAAGACATATTTCTTGCATAAAATGCTGGCATCCACTTTATAAATGGGAATTAGATTTGTAGTCTATAACAGATCCTTAGGTAGCTATAATTTGCATTTTTTATTAGTTGTTACAGTTTAATATATTTCATTTTGCACCAAAATTTATCTATGATACTTTTTGACAGAATAAAATGAAAATATTATAAATAGCAATGCATTAATGAAAATGTTCCAGACTAGAATAAGGATATGCTATATTCAGGTAGCTCTACATATTTCCATGGCTGCAGTAAAAGGTATTTAATGTCATGGCTCCAGTAAAAGGTATTTAAAGCATTTGAAATTGGTAGTGCATCTTGTCTGAAGTTGCTGCAAGCCTAAAGTTGAAGATACTTGGAAACAGCTTGTGAAATAACATGTACTGCAAGATCCTGTGGTTAGGGACCAGCACAGGTGCTCCACAGAACTCCAGGGGAATGTGTGCAGGGTTAAGGTATGCAGGAAGCTATAATGTCTCAACATTCAGTCTTCCAGTCTTCTTTTTCACTTCTTAATAACTTCAACAATTTTTTAGCAGTCATGGATTGCCTGATGTCAACCTGTTTCTGCTTGTCAGAATAATTCCCTTCTGATTTTCTAAGAGAATACAAATTATTATATAGGAAAATACAAAACTTTTAAATTTTACTGTTTCAAAAATAATCAAAGTGGCTTTCCAGAGGTGTTGAACTTGTCTTGGGTGAGTACCCAAAATTTGCCTTTCTCATATAATCTCGTGATATTGTGATGCAAGTGGATCATATTTCAAATAGTACTATATTAGGACATTGGACAAGTCTCCAGTTATCCCCAAGCTTCAACTGAAAATAGTAGCTAGGAAACTAGTTACATTAATTACCTTCATTAATAATTTAATTTACTTATTTATTGCACCTGTGTAAGCCAAAATTAACCCTTTAATCCCATAAACTGTTTTTGTTTTGGTGGTTCATGCCAGCAGTATGAAGAAAACTACAATAGTAAATTGGAACTGAGAATGAGGATTATTTCTGCTAGAAATCTATGTGTCTTTTGGCTTTTGGGATCTAATTTGAAGGAGGAATGTGAACGGATTTGAAATGTTGATTTAAGAGAAGCTTTGCAGTGCTGAAGGTAGAGTTTCACAGCCCATTCTGGTAAGAAACATGGACTGCATTTTGGCTTATGAGGGGGAAGAAAGGACTTTATAGGGAGGGGACTAGAAGCAGTTTATGTGAGAGGCTTTCTGTGTTCTATCTTCCCAGGACTGAGAAGCTAGGTAGAGGGATGTATGGGTTAGAAATGGAGTTGTGTGAGCAGATGGATCTGGCCCAGAAAGAAATAATACATTTGGGGAAAAGACAATGGCTAGGTTCATCTGCAATTGTTTGAAAGATTACAACTGTCGACATTGGAGTACCTGTTCTGCATTAGGACAGCAGAAGTATTCAAACTCTTGGAAGAAGTGGGGACCTGAGAGCAGAAGAAATTTTCTGCTCTTCATAGTCAGTTTTACAACCTCCCCCCCCGCCCCGCCCCAACCCTTGAATTAACAAGTTGGTAATTTACGTTGGACTTTGCTGCATAATAAATGCAGGGAAGAGATGATTAACCAATTTGCAACATGGTTTTAGTTTTTGGAAATGGTTGTGGGCAATGTGAAAGAGGGTTGTTCCAAGGCCCATTGTAGCCCTGAGTATGAAGTGTGGGTTGCAGTGGAGATCCCAGGAATTTTTGAAATCCCAAGACTGTGAGACAGCCACCAAGGAGAGCTCCTGACTTAGCTACCCAAGCTGTGAGGAACCCAGATGGGGGTGAAATTGGAACTCCAAACTTGTCACTGGCTAGAGATGTTGAACTTGGAGCTAGGGAACTTGAATATATGTCCAGTTTGTTTTAGATCTTGTATTGGTTCAAATTTTCCTTGTTATATTCAGTCCCATCATTTGCAATGTGAATATTTATTTTGTGCCAATATTTTATTTTTATTTCATTGTATATGTTTTATAAGCAACATTTAAGAGATCTTGCACTATGGGGACACCTTCACAGATTGGGATTAATTAAAAACTATGGGACCTCTTAAAGTTAGACTGAATTCATTGCACTTTACATTACAGATATCTGAAAATTTATGGGGGTCAGGGAAATAATGTGATAGTTTGAACTGGGAGTCTCCCATAAATAAATGTGTTCTGAATGTTAGGTCTCCAGCTAGTGGCAATTTGGAAATTGGAGCCTCTTGGAGGAGGTGCATTGTTGTTGTTGGGGGTGGACTTATGCCTGTTATAGAATCTCCCTATTGTCAGTGTTTGACACACTCTGCTGGTGCTGATGTCTACCTGATGGTGTCCAGGTGATGTCCAACATCTGCTTATGGTACAGTTTCCCCTGCCATTATAAAGATGTCCCTCAAGCCTATAAGTGAAAATAAACCCTTTCCTCCCATCACCTGCTTTTGGTTTGGTGCTTTGTACCAGCAATGAAAAAGTAACTGCATCACCATATCAATAAACTTTTTTCTTCTGCTATATTGTAATCCATAGGTTTGATTTAATAGATATACATTTACTTGAGAATGATTTTTTTAACTAGGAATTACACATCACAAAATGATTACATATTTTATAATATTAAAGCATGATTTTAAATACTGTCACTACCAATCTGATTCAAAATATCTTTAAAATCTTGGAAAACTATCAAGCTCATTTTATCAGACCTACTTTCAAATAGCATATACTTAAATTTTAAATCTATTATAAATGAGTATGATTTTGTTTTCCTTGAAGTCAAAAGTTTACTTCATTCACTTTGGAGTAAATCTGTGTAGGTATTCAAGTATAAATTAACAGTATATTCATAAGTCACTTTCAAGCAATGATGGGTCTTGGTGTCAAAGTATGGTATGGTTCAGTGTGCATCTCAGTCAAATGACTCTTATGTAGACTTTTCATTTTGTGATGTCAGAAACCACAAAAATGTTGGGGGAGAGTTTTCAGTCTGCATATGCTTTTTACCTTTTCATGTAATGATGAAGATCTGAGTTGCACCTATTGGAGATGAGAACAGATTATTCAGTCTTGAGAAACAATAAAGAGATCTCTCTCTACTTCCTAGGTCTGAGAGGTTTTCTCATGCCAACATGTGGTTCCTATAGTTTTTATTAATTCTAATGATGATCAAGCACCCTCATAATCCAAGGTCTTTTAACTGAGCTATAATACCAAAAAAATCCCCCCAACCCATAATGGCACAGAGCAAACATTCACACTGCAAAAGACGGCACTGTGCATAGCAAAGAAATATTCAGTCAATACAAAATTTAAAGCAACCAGGACAAATATCAAACTCTGTAGCTTCAAGTCCAATAACTCAAGTCAATGACAAATCTCCGATTTAGATAATTCAAACCAGCAAAAAGTCTCTGGTATTCCAATTCCACTCCTCCAGCTAGGCTACTCACAGTCCAGGAAAACTTCATCCAGGGCCAGCAGCTCTCCTTAGCAGCCATCTCATCCCAACCTCTTCACTGGGTCTCCACTGTAATCCATCGTTCATCCTCACAGCTCCGTTGGGTCTACATGCAGGCATCCAGAAAACCTGCTTCACACTGCCCATAGCCTTTTCCAAAACAAAAGGCCCTATTGCTAACTCAATGACCCTCTCTTTCCTGCATTTATTATACTCCACAATGCCAGGTAGGGTGCAAATTTGTTAATCCAGGGGGTATAAATCAGACTTTGAAGAACAGTACACTCCTTGAGCACTCAGACCTCTTTAAAAAGATTACATTCTCTGATTTGGTAGGAGTTGATTTTTCTCTGCGTTGATCTCCTTCCCCTTTGTGCTGGTATCCGGTTCACAGGAAAGCCCCCAACACCTCAGCACTGAAGCAGACCAAAAATGAACCCAACATGGCTCAGGGATATTTTGCGGAAGAGGGGGCGGAAAGAATGTCAGAGTCACATGTTGGGTCATGATTTGCAGAGACATTTATAATACCAATAACTGGGGGCTAACTCCACAATGCACAACCCATTTTCATTAACAAGGAGGGTCTAATGGGAAGGGGTAGATCACAGATGAGCCTAAATAATGGTACCAAACTGCCTGTATTTACTGAAAAGAAAACTAATAAATTAAATTAAAAAAAAAAAAAAGATTACATTCTTCCTGTTGCCCCAATGCAGATCAGCTGGGCCAATATCAGAGGATGTAATCTCTCAATTGCAGCTGAAAAAGCAGCAGTTTTGTCCTAAAGATTTCTTTCTGTGTCATATCCCTCTGTATCCACCAGTTCATTTCTATGCACAGCAACGCTTCATACCTTCTCAGGACATTGGCATAACAGCAAACTTTTCACACAAACTTCCTCTAGCCTAGTCCAAATAAAGTTCTTTCTCATCTTAACAAGACAATCATCAGTTCATAGCTCTTACTGCTTTTAGGTCTTTCAACTTTGACCAGAATAGTCCATTAAGCTATACTTAGAGCACTGCAAGACATCTCTTAGGCCAAGGTTTCAAATCCTTCCATATTGCTCTTGAAAATGAGCTTCAAAAGGTCAAACCCACACAGTCAGGTATCTAGCAGCAATCCCACTCCTCTGTACCCCTTTACTGTTACAGTCAGATTCACTTTGCTGGTAGAAATCAGCCAACTAGAGCAGCTTGTGGGATAATAGAGGTTTATTTTGGATTATAGGCTCGAGGGGGAAGCTCCATGATGTTAGGGAAAATTATGTCATGAGCACAGATTGGATGCCACCCCCTAGCTAACATAAGGTGGACCATAACAACAGGAGAGTGTGCCAAACACTGGCAAGAGGAAACTGGCTATAACACCCATGAGTCCACCCCAAACAATACACCACTTCTAGGATGTTTTAATTTCCAATTGCTATCAGCTGGGAGGCTGGCATTAAGAATACCTCAATTTATGGGGACACCTGAATCAAACCACCACAACCACTCACTTGTGCTCTGCAAATAACCAACTAAATTCAATGATTCACAAAATTCAACTTTGTTACTATTATATTTTGGACTGTGTGTGCCCTATCTGAGTGAAAAAACATGGTAACATCTGCCTCCAAAAGTTAATGCAGTATCATATTTCATTAAAGTAATAGTTTTAATAAATTAGTTTTTCATACATCATCATTTAAGTAGTTTTACTCATTAGGAACTCATCAGAAGTATATTAAAATATTCATTTTAATGCTTTAAACACAAAAGGATTTACTATATAGAAACAATCAGGTACAACAGTGAGTAACACCGCTGCAGTCACTGTCACTATTCAATTGTTGTTGTCAGTAATCTATATTCCCTTAAAGAGATGAGATAAAATACTCATATTTTTATTTTTCCTTGTTTTGAAAGTTAAAAACTGTGTTTTTACTAAGAAGGCATATATATTGTCAGGTTTGTGTGAACTGAAGACATTAAAGTTAATATTATGTTACTATAGGTAATAATTTTGAAAAGGAGTAGAAAATTTCTTATATTTTTTATTATCAAAAATAAATAAAGTTTATATTTTACTAAATTCAAATAAATATACATATGATATATGCATATATATACATATATACATATTTATATGTAATTATATATTCATATATTTACATATCTTTGTATTCATGATAGAAATTTGGATGACTTCAAATTTAACAATGATTAGATTTAGAATTTCAAACTTCAGCACACACTTTTCCGTTGTATAGTTTTCAACATAATTTAAGTATTACCTCAGTATTGCTTTTAGAGTTGGAAACGAATGTGGAAAAACTCTCCATAAATACACGCACACATATACACAGATACACATACACAGAGACATAATTTAGGCTGTAAATAATTTTAATTTGTTTTAAATTGTTCCCATTGCATAATGATTCTTTGGTTGATGTAATAAAAACATCTGAACATATCAATCAGTTATACCATGAACATATTAATCACAGACATAATTGCATCTATTTCAAATGTAATTTAAATGTTATATTTTTTTTTTTCAGAATTCGGCATGCCTTTATAGTTCAATCAAGTCTAGTTTATCATCATAGTATGTTACAAAAATACCACACATATATCTTGTTTGGAAACTAGTTTGTATTTAACAGAGATTACTAAGTGTCTTCCTTTAGTGGAAGAAGAAATCACGGGAAACACATGCTGGCATGAGCAAAGCACTTGGACTTAAGAACTAGAGAGAGATTTCTTTATTGTTTCTCAAGACTGAGTAATCTGTTCTCATCTCCTATAGCATCTGTTCCCAGAATTACTGTTTTCCATAATGACAACATAATACAGCTTTTAGTTCAAATCACTCCCACCAGTTGCCATTGATCAACAGATGTGCTGGCATATTTTGGTGTATAACTTTAGAATATGTGAATAAAAGAAAACTGACTGGTATGTACTTTAAGAAGTGGGCATGGATAGGGCAAGTGAGTAAAAAATAAAAATAAAATGTAAATGTAGATCTGATAGTACCTTACATGGAAATAGAAAGGATAATATCAGGATGAGATCATACTAGGGGTTCATATATACAAGAGAAAGGCCAAGGGAGGATCAGAAAGAAGGGCCTAATCCTATAGCAGAGGTCTGAGCAGTTGGTTTTAGCTTTTCTCCTGTTTAAAGTGTCTGACATGGAAAGCTTACTTGTGGTAGCCTGAGTAAGTTGAGTATAATACTGTTTAACTTTCCAGAGTAGGGAAAGTATTAGGAATACCTTCCATTTTCCCACTTTACCTATAATTACTGTCATCACCACCTCTCATGGCATTTTGAAAGTAGATGGTATGCATTGCTCTAGTGTTAGAAGATATGTCTGTATAGTACTCAATATCTTGGCATACTTTAATATACTTCTCATGTGGGATTGATTATCAATGACTGCTGTATTTGCACAGACCAAAAGATATTGGAAGAGGCTGGGGTCTATCCTTTCACTTGAAGTTTGTAAAAGAACATTTTATCTATTAAGTAGTCTCTATAGATATTGTGGTAGTGGAAGTACATGAAAGTAAGCCAGCTTCTACAGCAGATAAAAGGTAGAGTTACACAGCAATATGCTGAAAACATTCTGTAATAAAGGAAGTGAATTCAATAATTTAAATAGTTGTAGAATGTAGTGGTTTGGGTGGTCTCCTATGCTTCACAAATTTCATCTTCCATATGTTAACCCTTCAACTCTTCCATTTTTAACATTTTTACATTTAACATTCTTCTCGGTAGTTTGAAAGGTAATCTCCATTTCAATGAATAAGTAAATCCTAGTTAATTTCATATTCCCACACCATTATCATCCCAACCTTACCTTAGTTTCCTTTTCATGTGATAGGCCCTCTAATACATGGCTGAATCATTTCAACCAAGAAGAAATTCAAGAGTCATGTCATAATAGTATTTTTTTTTTCTGAGTTCATGTCTAGTGTTTCTGATAGACAATATTTCCAGTAATCCACCTTATTATGGGTTATTACAGTAAATTTAATTGACAAATATAATAAACAAGGCAATTATAATATTTAAAATAGATTCTTACTTGAATATCCAATCACATAACTTCAAAATGTCTTAAAATTTCATAAAAATAATTATGTTTATGGTTCTTGGAATATCATGGACTTTCCAAAAATGTATTGTTTATGCAGCAAAAAATAAATTGCAAAGTTACTATAGATTTGAACTATTAAAATATTTATACACTCATGAGCACTAAGAGATATTTTATTTCTCTCGTATTCTGTATTTGCATTACACATTTATGAATAATAGTTCCAATACATACTATAAGTAAATCCATAGATTACACACTGGGATCACCTATACATACACTGAAATAAAATCCCATTAATTGTCTAACCTCTATTTTAAGATTCACCACTATGCATCTCAACAAACGCTCTTATAAAATATCTAAAGTTTACATATATATTTATTGCCTAAAGCTGAACATTTCTTCATAATGATAATAAAGAACTATTTTGTTAGTGAATATAACCAGGGTTATTTACTAATTATAGTTTTATTTCCTATGTTAGACCTGAACTTTTTAAGATCCTGGATGTTAATTATGAGTATATTCCTACTAGAGTGAACACTATAGTATCTGGTTCATCTCCCACCCACCTATTTCAGTATGTTCCTTCTGCGAGAACTAGACACTTTTGGGAAATATCAAGAAAAGTAAATTTGAACTCCCACATAGAACATGCAGGTCTGTTATTTTATTAAAGTGCAATAGACTGCTGCAGATGTGTGTCACCACTTTCAAGGCTGGGATATGGAGTTGTTGAATTGAGACTCACAATAACCCCAGAGCAAATTGCTTACTTCATATGATTGGAATGTGCTCCAACTACCATTTGAGCTTTTAATGTCTGGTATTCAGTGGGGTTAAGGGGCACTCATCATGTCTTTTGAAAAATCTCATCATGTCTTTTGAAAAATCTAGTTTGGTTTTAGGGACCAATCACAGCACACCATTTAACAACTATTTATCTTATGCAGGTATATGTATACCTACATGAAAGTCAGAAAATGGGAGTGGAGCAAAGCACAGCATGATATTTATGAATCAAATTGGCTTTTAATTAGTGGTTTTGAAGTTTATACACAATTTACCTGATGTTGCAATAATCACCATTCTTTGTGATACTCTGTTATATTTTGTGATTTTTTTAAAGCCCTATTACAAGGCACTGTATTTACTTATGGGTAGTAAAAGACTTGAGTTATTAGTGAACCAGGGAAAGTAATCAACTTACTAGTTCCAAAGCAGTTGTCCCTAAGAATGACTGATTTTTTTAAAACATTTTGATAATAGAAATGTGAATAAATGTTGCATAGCAAGTAAGCTAACTACTATTTAACTAGGAAATATTTACATTAAGCAGATAAATAAGATAAATAAGATTAATAAATAATACACCACCAATCATTGCAAGCTTTCACTTGTTTCCAGATTCTTATGGCAATTATTAAAGCATAAGTTGCAATGTCCATGAACCCCATTGAGGCATGCCCACACATGTACAGACTCTGAACTGACCATTTCCACCCTCCCTTCTATCCTTGAGCAGATTCAATTTACATTTCACTATAGATTTTTCTTATGTAGTATAACAGAATTACTGAAAATATATCTGGTCTATAATTTAATATTTCATATCATAACTTTAGCCTTTCCTTCTACTTAATCAATCAAAAGTATGAAGAAATATGATTAATATGTAATTACTTGGGCAATATTTAACATGCAAAATGAGCACATCAAACGTTAATATGCCTAATTTTATTAAAAGAAAATTCTTGGAGTATTGCACATAAAAAATTTGTCCAGCTCTAATGTGAATCAGTAGACTAGCAGAAATAAGTTGGAGCACACACTTTCAGGATGTCCTAAGTCACAGAGGTGCAGAACATGATCAGGTGAGTGATTATTTTGGTGAATGAAGATAATACTTCTGTTCCTGACTCTTCAAAAAAGGATATGGAAAAGCCCACAGATTTTGTGATGCTCATTTCCAAAACAAAAAACAACCAAATGAGAATTTCCTCTGCAAAATAATAAGAATAACTCATGAAATCACCTGCTAGATTTTGCAACGAATCACTTCATATAGATATGAGGTCAATATGTGGAAAATTTGTAAAAGATGGTGGTTATTTCAAGTAACTCTGCCTGTGTAGGTGGGAAAGCATCAGACAGCTGGCTACTTCTTTACGTTGCCTGAAAAACATGATTGAAATACTCAGAGCAGGTACATTGATATGCAAACTTGAATAAGAGAAAAAATAATTGTTTGAATGTATATGTTAAATTTAAGGAAGGATGGAGATGTATATAATCGCAGCAGATGAAAATTCCTGTCATATATATATATATATATATATATATATATATATATATATATATATATATATATATATATATCAATCACACACACACACACACACACATGCCATCATGTTAGGAAACATAAAATATTCTATTTGAATTTTCGTAAACAGACATATCTGGTTCTATTTGTATGTATCATGTATTGCCAGCAATTTCCTCTGTGTGTGAATGTGATTAGATTTATGAGGTTTTTCCTTCTATTTAGGATATCCAAGTTTCTGGGGAAGGATTTTATATGGTATGTGAAAAATTATGGACTTTTCAGGCTCTCATGGTTATGGCTCACATGTGACTTGTTGAAGCCCAGCTGGCCTTTGTTGAGAGGTCATCCTCCTTTGTTCAGTGTGGAATGTAGCTACAAGATGTTCCCCAGTGACACTGTCAGTCTCTGTGCTTCTCTCAGTCTCACTTACTTACACACACACACCCACACCAATGATCCGTAAATTAAAAGACCTAAACAGCATGACTTCTGTACTCCCATTGGTACCCTGGTTCAGTTTCTCGTGTCCCCTACCCCTGGCATGTCTATCTGTTTTCATTTCCACACATTCCAACTAGTATTGGAAAAATGCCTTTTCTATATAGTGGGTCCTGGTTCTCCTACTCATAACAGCAGTCTTCCATAATCATACTGTTTCGTGAAAGCATACATGGCTGTACTAATTTATACTCCAAAAAACTTGGATCACATAATTAATCATTTTATTTGTCATGAAAAAGAGATAGCTTCCTACCCTACTTGCCCAGCTCAGGGTTTCAAAGGTCCAGTTCATCGCATGTTTATACCACTTGAAGCAAATATTTAGGATCTTGTCCGTTATGAGATTCCTGCATCTGACTTTGTCTTAGCAGCATAAACTTAGGAATAACAAACTCAGAACACAGAATATTTCCAATAATGTCAGAAAAAAGAAAATTCTTTGACTCATGATCACAGTGAAAATGAAGTCCACATTTTTATTTTAGTCACTTAATATTTCACATTGGAGATGATATTCCACCATATTTGCATAATTCATATGCAATTTATATTATCAGCAGGAACATCAATATGACATTGTAATTCTATTAGATATTTCACATTATCTTCTGAATAAATCTTAGAGTACTTGTTCTACTCATTTACTTGAAGTCAAAATAGTCTTAACAGGATCTTTCATCTCTGAAATTACCTTCCTTTCCACCTTATTCATGGCTGACTCTGTGTACTTTCCCCTTCATCTACCCTCCTCAATTCTCCTGTCTCCTCTCTCCCTTCAGGCCTTTTCCAGAAAAGGAAAACATGAATCATCTGTCTAATTTTCTTTTTTAAAAAAAATAAATATTAAGTGTATTTTCCACCCTAGAAAATGAAACAGCCATGTGCTGGTGAGGTGGAGCATCCTTCCTCCAATGTCAATTTACATGTCACCCTGTTTTCTCTTCCAACTCTTCTGATATCACTGTCTCTATCTTGATTACTTTCACTTCATATCACACTGCCTTCTCTTCCAACTCTTCTGACATCACTGTCTTCACCATGGTCACTTTCACTTTCTGTTTCAGTCTCTAACTTCTAAGCTACCCATGGGATGTCCTCTTGTTAAATGCAATGTTGTTTACTTAGTCTACATCTTTCTGAACATTCCCTGACCAATGAGTCTATTAGCCACAACTTGACTAATGATGTTCCCCTTCCCTGGTTTTCTGTATCATTTCTTCAGCTCTGTTCATAGCAAGTGCATGTTTGTATCCACAATGAAGCTCTCTAAGACCACATTATTATGCAAACAATTATTTGCTTCTACACATCCTCTTCTATCAATTTCAGACTTCCATCCTCTCATTTTAGGCTTGGTGAATCTTCGCACTGTTAGAAAATTTCATAGTTTCAGCTCTATAGTTAGGAGGCTCTTGGTTACTTCCCATCCTTCTATTCTACTAGAAAAAAAAATATATATATATACATATATATATATATATATATATATATATATATATATATATATATCAGCATTGTCATTGTTTTTACTAGAATTTGTATGCTTTCTGTTCTCTCCAGTGTTGCGAATTCTATGGGAACAACGTCAAGCCCTTCACAGGTGGTACTAACCATAGAATCACACTCACCTTGGATGATGCCCTATTTCTCACTTTCAGTTACATCCTAGACAAAGTGTTTAATCTGAGGATTTACTGTATCTGTGTAATGACTGCAAACAAGTACAGAAAAGACTTGAGGTATAATGTATGACACAAGAAGTGGCATTGCTAATTGTCATAGGCTGTAAGATAAAATAAGTGACTAAGACCATGAATCTCTGATGACATGGGTACAGGGACAGGACATATGGTGAGAACATTTCTATCCAGGGTAAATGTATATAAATGAACATTATTTTTTGTTTGAAAAGTATCTTTCATACTTCCTTTTGCCATCCTCATAAGAAATTGTAATCCTTTCACACAATGTAGAAAAATAGAATTTACATATGCCTATCATTTATTTCTTCTTATTAAATTCGATAATAATGCTAATTTAACATGATATTTGTTTCACATAATTTTTTTTTTGTCAGAGCATAGCCTGATATAGAGTAGCTACATTTTAAATTGAATAAGTTTAAAATTTTGTTTGAGTTATTTCAACTATTTTTCTTTCTTAAACAACAAAAATTAGTAGATATGATTTGTAAACAAAATCTTCCCCGCCCTAATTGGGAGGCATAGCTCTGTATTCAGGAAAGGCTAACCTGTGGAATTTTCTTATCCAGAACTGCTTTAAGGAGCAGAGCCTTGAGAGGTTAGGGTGCTCCCTGCTGGTACACTCAGCAAAGGGTAGTGCAAACTGTGCTTAGCAGCATATGAGGAAAAAGGAAACTAAAGAGTAGTGTAAGGCGATCAAAACCTTCTGTCACCCCTGCTCTGATGTTACTGTGGCTGTGGCTTCCTCCTGCATATAGGTACTCATGGACACTTTTGTTGAACAGCAAAAGACTTTGAACTTGCTACTTTGTATAATCCTTAAATATTTTGAAAAGAAGAGTTTCAGGAATGTAACCTGCTGGACTCTGCTGATCCAGAGCACATGTAAACTCTGATCACAAGAGCAGTTACATTAAGCCAACCTGTCGCTTTTAACAAACCTGTGGCCCCATAGTTACTGACCTCATTGTTTTCAAAATTATAATCAGCACTTCTCATGTTTGTTCTGAATTGAGAGTCTGACTAGGCCTCTGAGGAAAGGCACATATGCTAAGACATGTCAACATCTGTAACCATTGTCAATGCTGGTCATCTGTGCTGTTTAGACCAAAGGTGACCCAAAGAAGAGGAAACCTAGTGACATTGCTTTAAGCTGGTGGATTACACAATTTCAAGATTCGCTTTATTTAGGGCAAGTTGGATGTATGGAATTTAGCATCTCATGGTAAAAATTTCAGAAAAGTTATTTGTAAAATCCATAAAAATTCTAAGCCCGGCGTGGTGGCACACGCCTTTAATCCCAGCACTTGGGAGGCAGAGGTAGGAGGATCGCCATGAGTTCGAGGCCACCCTGAGACTACAGAGTTAATTCCAGGTCAGCCTGGACCACAGTGAGACCCTACATCGAAAAATGAAAACAAAAAAATTTCTTACAGTTCTTTTCCACAGTTATTTTCCATGTTTCATCCTCAATTAATTAGCATAATTTGTCCTTATTCTTTATCCCCATAGTTTCCCATAGGCCCCTGCGTTTGAATACTAGATCCCTAGCTGGTAACACCGTGTGGGAAGATCGTGAAACCTTTGCGAGGTGGGTCTTCGGTGGGGGTTGTGGTCATTGATTGGGTGGCCTTGAGGTTTTATAGCCTTCCCCACTTCCTATTAGTTCTCTAATGTGCTACAATGTGTCCAGCTCTGCTTCTTCTTGATGCCATAGTATCTTACTCAGCAGGATGACACTTTGCCTGGAAACCATAAGCTCAAAATAAATTTGTTTCTTCTTTAAGTCATTCCTGGCCAGGTTTTCGCTTGCAACAATGAGAAAGTAACTGCTTCAGTGGCAATACATAGAGAAAAATGACAGAAAGATAATTTTCTAGATTATATAGAAAGATGATAGATAGATACTGATGCATGCACAGATAGAATACTAGAAATATTCATATCCAAGGTGGTACAATTCCTCGATTGTGGTGCCAAAGAATTAGAGTAAGCTTTTGCTCTCATCCTGTAGCTTCATCTCATCACTTAAGATTTGTGAGACCCTTGAAAAAACAGAAAAAAAAGCACAATAAAAAAAGAGATTTGCAAGATCCCCAGGTAAAACTTCATTAGTCTAGTTACATTACAAAAGGACAAATAAGAGTTTGTCACCCCAATGAAATTGTAGAAAACACTAAACTGAAGGTTATACATAATACTTAAACTCAGTTTTTTCATCCTTGAGGTGGGAAACAGAAGCACTTACAAATACAAAGCCATGTGCACTTATTGCCAGACTCTTAGCATTTATCTGCACTCACTCACTCAATCACAAGCAGCACATGGAAGGAAAGTGTTTATATTTGTCTTTGAGTTTCAAAGGAAGATTTCATCACAACAGGGAAAATATCATATGAGAGCAGGAATCTGACTATACTATGTAACTTCAGTTGGGTGGAATCAGTAAGAGTGAGCTAGCTGGCACTAGCAAAGGAAGATGGATTATAAAATCCCAAAGTCCGCCCCCAGTGACATATCTCCTACAGCAAGTCTCCACCGTCCTATTGTTCCAACTAGGGATTTTGCATAATGCTTAATCACAAAAGCTTCAGCTTATGTGATTAATTTCGCATTTAAAGTACTGCATTTGTCCTCCTAAAAAAAAGAAAAGTTGGCATTGTAGACTTTCTTTTGAGTGGCTGGTTTTACCCTAAAACATACAGGGAAACAGATTTGAATGGAACACTGGCAGAATCTGAAAATATTTCTGTTGTAATACTTAAAACAGATTGTGCCAGGGCCTAGGACATCTAATGAATGAGCATGAAAATATTTGCTTATCAAAAACTTACTTGTCTTTGAATTAATGATAAAGAATGATATGCTTATACACTAAAAGTTGCACCTCATTAAATGATTCAAGTTGTAAGCATTACAATTTCTGGAGAGAAGTTATGGGGAGTGTGAGCAAGGATGTGACTTTGTGGTGTGAGTAGAGAATAAGCTCATGAAAATATTTCTTGCAAAAGCATATTTTTCCAAAGCTAATTTAGATAACAATGTACGTTCAAATGAATCCCAAAGTGTAGATAGTACCTATATACTTTAAAGAATGATGCATTATCTTGCCACTCTCCTTGCCATCATTAAATTGAATATTCTGCTTAGCACTTTCTTGAAATACCTTTTGTGGAAAAGAAGTATTATTTTGTTCCTGTTGTGACTGTTTAAAATTAAATATAAACTATACTTAACAAAATATTTCCCTCCAGAAAATTCATGACATGCCTATAATCCCCACATCAGGTTTTCATCAGAAGCCATTTTGAAAATATAGACATGCAACATTTTTTGGTAAGCTTCTTGGGTATTCCACATGTAGCATTTTGAAAGTACTTATTACAGCCATGTAGTGACAGAATGACAAATGCAATGTCCTACTCATTGTAGTGTAAAGATGACTGACTTAATGAGCTGTATCCAACTTGTCACACAAATATCTTAGTCTGTATGTCTATAGATAAAGTAATTCCTTGACAGCATAAGGTAAGGGAGAAAAGACAGAATAAACCGTGGTTACCTGTATATGTGTCTCCTGATGGATTTAGGCTGTATGGCTTCCGTTTTGTTCCAGTGCTGCTTCATCCACTGGCAATGCTCACCTTCAGTCATCCAAGCTCTGTCACTGCTCTGGCAGGGGCATTCTCCATAAGTCAAAGTCCGTAATACAAATATCCAAACTTTAAGTTAATGTAACACCTTTAAAAGTAGATCACAGGAAACAATGCCAATGAAAATTTTAAAAGCATCATTCTGTTTTTATATGATTTTATTAAGCATAACAGATAGTGCTACATTAATAAATTATTGATAGCCTCATAAGCATATCACAAGCTCAGTTTATCAAGTAAAGAATTCCTTAGTTAAAAATAAATGTTATCACAAATATGAACAGAATATGCACCTAAAGATATGTTAGATTAATTTTCTCATATAAAAGGTTTTTTGATTGTTTATACAGGTTCAAATTTGTTTGTAGTGTACCATATTGATAAGCTATACAATGTTAAATGGTATTTAAAACTTATTTTACTTGGGGCATGCTTAAGATTGTGAAGGATGGCCTTAACACAAAAGCAGCATCCTTTAAACTATGCAACAGCAGAGGAGTTTTTTTTTTTTTTTTTTTTTTCAAGCTGCTTTTTTTCCCCACCAATCTAGTAGTCAGCTTTCCAATTTAGTATCTTGTACAGGGATAGATTATATTGCAAAATTAAATTCTCACAAGAACCCTGGTGCTATAAAAGATTAACAAAATGTTTACCTAAGGCTTATTCTCTTCTTCCCATTCTTCAGAACTGTATATATATATATATTTTTTTAAATTTAATTTATTAGTTTTCATTTCAGTGAATACAGGCAGTTTGGTACCATTCTTTAGGCTCATCTGTGATCTACCCCCTCCCATTAGACCCTCCTTGTTAATGAAAATGGGTCGTGCATTGTGGAGTTAGCCCCCAGTTATTAGTATGATAAATGTCTCTGCAAATCATGACCCAACATGTAACTCTGACATTCTTTCCGCCCCCTCTTCCGCAAGATTTCCCTGAGCCATGTTGGGTTCATTTTTGGTCTGCTTCAGTGCTGAGGTGTTGGGGGCCTCTGCTCTCTGCTTTGGTAGGAGTTGATTTTTCTCTCCGTTGATCTCCTTCCCCTTTGTGCTGGTATCCGGTTCACAGGAAAACATCACCCTTGCTTATTTCGCCAGTTGTCCTTAGTTTCAGTTGGGCCCCTTTTGAGGTATGTTGGGGCAGCTCTCTTCTTAGGATCTGCATCTATCTGGAAAAGAGAAGCAGATTCTCCAACGGAGAGTAAGTTAGCACCCGGAAAATTGAGATAACACTTACTTTTTTGATAGACAGTTTGATAGGTGTAGGCCCTCTTATACCCCGTGATTGATGGTAGCTTGATATTGTAGAGTGGGCTTGTGTTTGGGTATGGTTCTGACTTGTTTCCCAGCTCCAGCTAAGGGTCTAGTACCACTGAGTGGATCAGTTAGCCAAATCAAGAGCAATTGATTCCTCACCATGCACTTGTGTGGGCATCACATCCGGTTATTTGTTGCTAATTAGGTTAAATAATGTGTTGCTTGGACAGATCTTGGTCATTTCCCCCAGTCGCCTATGTAGCGCCTTCTGGCACTAGACACGCTGACTGTCTGGGGACTGACTCTCTCCTGGCTTCCAGCCATGTCATTCCATTTTACGCGTCAGCTGTGTATGGAGTCTTCAGCAATAGGGTCTTATCACTGGCCTTTGGTAGGTCATCAAGTACTCTGACAGAAGTCTGTCATTATTTTGGGAAAGCTTGTAGGTTTCTCTGATCAAAAGCTCATTGTGGATGGTAGGCCCAAGCTGGAAGTGGGGGTTTCAGGTCAGTGTCCACTAAGAAATTGAGGAAAAAGATAACTAATATACAAGAGTTAGAGAGGAGAGAGATAGAGGGGAGAGGGGGAGAGGGAGGGAGGGAAGATGTAGGAGATTTAGGTCAGTCTTGATCCTACCCTCTCCAGTGTCTTGTGGTTCAGGTGTTTCCTGTAAGGGTCTAGTGAAGGTTCAGCCATTTGGTCTGTCTTTTAGGAAGTAGAATTTTATGGTACCATTGCCGTTTGGGTCCGTATTACTGTTTTCCACCCTTTGGTTCCCTCCCTGCCCTCCCATCCATCTTATTGTCTAGTCCATGAAGTGCTTGCTGGGTATGTAAGGCATCTTGGGCAGATTCAGTTTAGGTGTTGCAGATGAGTGAGACTATGTGTCGATTTTTTTTCTGTGATTGGGTAAGTTCGCTGAGAATGATCTGTTCCAGGTTCAACCATTTTTCCTCAAATTTCTTTATGTCGTTTTTTCTTACTGCTGTATAGAATTCCATTGTGTAGATATACCACATCTTTGTTATCCATTCTTCTAATGATGGACATCTGGCTTGATTCCAGCTTTTAGCTATTACGAATTGAGCTGCTACAAACATGGTTGAGCAAATCTCTCTGGCTTTTTGTTTGAAGGTTTTAGGGTAGATGCCCAGTAATGGTATAACTGGGTCTGTTGGTATTTCTATAGTCAGCTTTTTCAGGAGTCTCCATATTGCTTTCCAAAGTGGTTGTACCATCCTGCATTCCCACCAACAGTGAATGAGTGTCCCTGCTTCTCCACATACTCGCCAGCATTTATTTTCATTTGACCTTTTGATGTTGGCTATCCTTATTGGGGTAAGGTGGAATCTCATAGTTGTTTTAATTTTCATTTCTCTGATGATTAGGGATGATGAACATTTTCTTAGGTGTGTGTTTGCCATTTGTATATCTTCCTCTGTGAATTGCCTGTTTAACTCTGTGCCCCACTTTGTGAGTGGGGTATTTGTCTTCTTATTGTTTAGACTTTTGAGTTCTTTGTAAATTCTAGAGATAAGGCCTCTATCAGTTGGATAACCTGCAAATATTTTCTCCCATTCTGTGGGTATTCTATTGGCTTTGCTTATTATATGCTTGTCTGTAAAGAAACTCTTCAGCTTCATATGATCCCAATGGTTGAGTGACTGTTTAAGAACTTGAGCCACTGGGGTTTTATTCAGGAAGTCTTTTTCATATCATATCATGGAAGGTACTTCCTAAATTTTCTTCCAGTAGTTTTCGAGTTTCTGGTCTTATGTTGAGGTCTTTGATCCATTTGGATTTGAGTGTTGTGCATGGTGAAATGTGTGGATCAAGTTTTAGTTTCCTACATGTGGTTATCCAGTTTGTCCAGCACCATTTGTTGAAGATGCTATCTTTTTTCCAGTCTATATTGTTTGGGCCTTTGTCGAATATCAAGTAGCTATAGTTGCTTGGCCCAAAATCCGGGTCCTCAAGTCTATTCCATTGGTCTATACTCCTGTTTTTATGCCAGTACCATGCTGTTTTTATTACTATGGCTTTGTAGTATAACTTTATATCAGGTATGGTGATGCCACCAGAGGTATTTCTTTTGCTGAGGATATGTTTGGATATGCGAGGCCTTCTGCCTTTCCATATGAAATTTGAGATCATTTTTTCTATGTCTGTGAAGAACACTGTAGGGATTTTAATTGGAATTGCGTTAAATCTATATATTGCCTTTGGTAGGATTGTCATCTTCACAATGTTAATTCTGCCTATCCAGGAGCATGGGAGGTCTTTCCATAGTTTCAAGTCCTCCTCAATTTCTTTTTTGAGAGTTTTTATATTTTCGTTGTATAGATCTTTTACTTCCTTGATTAACGTTATTCCAAGGTATTTTATTTTTTTTGTTGCTATTGAAAATGGGACTATGTCCTTTATTTCTTTTTCTGTGTCTTTCTCATTTGCATACAGAAATGCTTCCGATTTTTGTGCATTGATTTTGTATCTTGCTACTTTGCTATAGGAGTTAATCACCTTCAGGAGTTTTGGGATGGAGTCTCTCGGGTCTCTTAGATATACAATCATGTCATCAGCAAATAGCGCTAACTTAACTTCTTCCTTTCCAAATTGTATCCCTTTTATTTCCTTCTCCTGCCTTATTGCTTGGGCTAGGACTTCCAGAACTATATTGAAAAGCAGAGGTGAGAGAGGACATCCCTGTCTTGTTCCTGATCTCAATGGGAATTCCTCCAGTCTCTCTCCATTAAGTATTATTTGGGCCTTTGGAGCTTTGTATATTGCCTTTATTATATTAAGATGTGAACCGGCCATGCCGATTCTCTCCAATGTTTTGATCATGAAGTGATGTTGTATCTTGTCGAAGGCCTTTTCTGCATCTATCGAAATGATCATGTGATTTTTATGTTTAAGCTTGTTTATGTGGTGTATTACATTGACAGATTTTCGTATGTTGAACCACCCTTGTGTTCCTGGGATAAATCCCACTTGGTCAAGGTGGATAATGCTTTTGATGTGTTGTTGGATTCAGTTTGCGAGAATTTTGTTGAGGATCTTTGCATCTATGTTCATTAGGGAAATAGGCCGATAGTTTTCTTTTCTTGTGGCATCTCTGCCTGGTTTTGGGATAAGGGTGATACTAGCTTCATAGAAGGAGTTGGGTAGTTTTCCCTGTTCTTCAATTGTGTGGCACAGTTTTAGGAAGATTGGTTTGAGTTCTTCCATGAAGGTTTGATAAAATTCAGCTGGGAATCCATCTGGTCCTGGACTCTTCTTTTTTGGGAGGTTTTTTATTACTTTTTCAATCTCCATGAGCGTGATGGGTTCATTGAGGTGGTTGATCTGCTCTGAGTTTAGCTTTGGTAGATGATATGCATCCAGGAATTTATCCATCTCCTCCACATTTTCCAGTTTTGTGGAGTAGAGGTTTTTGAAATAAGTCCTGATGATTCTGCCGATTTCACTGATGTCTGTTGTGACCTCTCCTTTTTCATTTTGAATTTTGTTAATTTGGAGTCTCTCTTTTTTTTGCTTGATCAAATTGGCCAGAGGTTTGTCAATCTTGTTTATTTTTTCAAAGAACCAGCTCTTTGTTTTGTCAATTGCCTTAATTGTTTCCTTGGTTTCCAATTCATTAATTTCTGCTCTGATTTTAATTATTTCTTTCCTTCTGGAGCTCTTTGGGTTGGATTTTTCTTGTTTTTCCAATGCCTTTAGGTGGATGGTTAGGCTATTGATTTGGGATCTTTCTGTCTTTTTTATGAAGGCATTGAGTGCTATGAATTTTCCCCTGAGGACTGCCTTCATTGTGTCCCACAAGTTTTGGTATGATGTGTTGTCATTGTCATTCAATTCCAGGAATTTTGCAATTTATTTTTTATTTCATCCACTATCCATTTATTGTTTAAGAGTGTGCTATTCAGTTTCCAGTTGCCGTTGGGGCTCTTGTTGGTTTTTTTGTTGTTGATTTCTAGGACTATAGCATTATGATCTGATATCATGCAGGGAATTATGTCAATTTTCCTAAATATGTGGAGGCTATCTTTGTGACTCAGTATATGGTCTATTTTAGAGAATGTTCCATGAGCTGCTGAGAAGAATGTGTAGTCTGTGGATTTGGGATGGAAAGTTCTGTAGATGTCTGTTAGGTCTAAGTGCTCTATGGTTTTGTTGAGCTCTCTTACTTCCCTGTTGAGCTTCTGTTTGGATGATCTGTCTATTACTGATAATGGTGTGTTAAAGTCCCCAGCTATGATGGTGTTGGTGGTTATTTCTGTTTTATTGTCAAGTAGGTTTTGTTTTATGAACTGTGGTGCCCCTGTGTTTGGTGCATACAGATTTATGATTGTAATATCCTCTTGATGGATTGTTCCCTTTACAAGTAGGAAGTAGCCTTCTTTGTCTTTTTTGATTGTTTTTGGTTTGAAGTCAACTTTATCTGATATTAATATAGCTACACCTGCTTGTTTCTTATTCCCATTTGCTTGGAATATTGTTTTCCACCCTTTCACCCTGAGGAGGTTTCTGTCTTTAGTGGTAAGGTGGGTTTCTTGAAGGCAGCAGATTGAGGGGTCTAATTTTTTGATCCAACCTGTTAGCCTGTGTCTCTTGATGGGTGAATTAAGGCCATTAATGTTTAGGGTGATGATTGTGAGATTTGATTTGATCCCTGTCATGTTGTGGTGGTAGAGGTGTGTTGGCATTTTCATGGAATTTAATTTTTTTTTTTTTTTTTCTATCTACTCTGGGTTTGGTTGCTGTGATCTTCTTCTTGTAGGCATTTGTGTTTGGTTATTTGTTTCTTCTCTGTGGAGAATTTCCTGGAGTACTTTCTGTAGGTTTGGTTTTGTGTTCATATAATTGTAAAGCTGAGTTTTGTCATGGAAAGTTTTCCTTTCACCATCTATTATAAGGGAGACTTTTGCCGGGTAGAGTAGTTTGGGTTGAAAGCCATAGTTTCTTAGAGTTTGTAAAGTTTCATTCCAGGCCCTTCTAGCTTTCAGGGTTTCCATTGAGAAGTCTGAAGTAATTCTGATGGGGTTTCCTTTGAAAGTGGTGTGCTGTTTTTCCCTAGCTGCTTTTAGGATTTTTTCCTTGGTGTCAATGTTTAGAGTCTTAATGATAATATGCCTTGGGGAGTTTCTCCTTTGGTCTAGTCGGTTAGGAGTTCTGTTTGCTTCTTGAATCTTGATGGGCCTTTCTTTTAAGAGACGGGGGAAGTTTTCTTCAATTATTGTGTTAAATAAGTTCTCCATGCCTTTGGTCTGAAATTCTTCTCCTTCTGGTATTCCAGTGATTCTGATATTAGGACGTTTAAGTGTATCCCACAATTCTCTCATGTTCTGTTCACAGGAACTTTTGAACTTACTGAATTTTTTGGACTCTCGAACTGTTTCTTCCATCCTGTCTTCCAGATCAGAATTTCTATCTTCCACTTCGCTGACTCTATTCTTGAGAGCCTCTAGTGAGTTTTGGACTTGTTCAATTAAGTTTGCATTTTCTACTACTTTCCTATGTATCACTTCCATCGCTTTGTCCAGCTACCTTTTTGTCTCATTTTCTGATTTTCTTGATGATTCTTGGAAATCATCCTTGCATTTCTTTATGTTTTCATTTAGTGTGGCCAGCTGATTTTTAAGGTCCTCTTTTTTTTCACTCTCCCTCAACTCTCTTAGCTCTCTTTGAATTCCTTCCAGTGTCTTATCATATTGCTCTAGCTTAGTGATGGTAGCATCCATCACTATCTATCCTTTGTACGATTATCTATCCTTTGTAGCTTTCCTGTCAGTTCTAGCAGTAGTTTGGTCAGGGTTGCATTGTTCATTGCTTCCACTTGATGTTCTGATCCTAAACACTCTTCTATGTTTTGGTTAGTTGTGATCCTTGTTGTACTGGGTGATCTGTCTGGATTTTCTTCCATTTTATTTTTCGTGTTATTTCTTTTGTGCTGTGTTCTACCCATGTCAGTGTATGGGCAGGTAGGTGGGTGGAGCAGCCTGGGATCTAGCTTAATGCGAATCCAAGGCAGCCCGGGGCAGTTGTAAGCAGCCTGGGTTTTTGCTCAGTCTTGCTAAAGCCGCCTACCTATAGCCTGGCAGGGGCACCAAAGTTGCCTGAATTCTCACCCAGTAATGCACCTAAGCTGCCTGCCTTTGAGCTTGAAAGGGGACTGAGGTAGCAAGCCCTGAAGGTGCCTAGATTCTGGCTGGGTACACTGGGGTCTGTAAACAGTCTCTGCTCTTCTGCCTCAGGGGAGTGGGGGCTGGGTGGCGATGTACAGGTAGGGGATGGCAGCTGCGCTGGCGCTAGTGACTCAGTGTGGACTTATGTGGCTCTTGCTGTGGGGTGGGCCCGCTGCACGTGCAATCGTAGTGCAGAGGCAGATGATGTGGGTATGGAATCAGGACACAGCAGAAGCTGACCGGCTGCAAGTGATGTGAGCACAGCAGCAGGGGATATGGCATCCACCTATTCACGGCAGGGGTGGCCCCACAGGCCTGCGAACCGAGCACCACGTGGCTGGTCTACTCGCAGGATCAGAGAACAAGGGCGAGGTAGGAGGTATCAGCTTGAGTGCAACAGGCTGGCAGGCGTGACTGGTGGGTGCTCAATCAGAGCACAGCCATGCGGGATGTGCAGAGGGTGCAAGGGCGGGTGGGCAGAAGGGGGCGCAGGGTGCGATGGTGTGTATGGAGCGAGTGGGGCAGGCGACGAGGGGGGGGTCAGGGTGCGCCGGGGCACCGGGCAATCAGGGTGGGGTGTGCGGGAGGTGGCAGGGCTCAGGGGGCGCGGGGTGGGGTGCCCTGGAGGGGCGGGGGCCGTGGGGCGCTCTGATCAGTTAGGGGGCAAGGGGTGTGCTGTTGGTGCGGGGGGGGGGGTGTGCATGCAGGGGGGGTGTGTGGGGCGCGGCTGGGTGCGGGGCACCTGGGGGGCGCGGGCGGAGCGCAGCGCGTGGGGGGTCATGGGGTGCTCAGGGGGGTGCGGAGGAGCTTCCAGGAGGCGCGGGGGGCTAGGCGCACAGGGCACGTGGGGGGTGTGCGGGGGGGGCGCAGGGTGCGCGTGGGGGGAGGGGGCGCGGGGCACACCGGGGTGCAGGATGCCGCAGGGTGCTCTGGATGTGCGGGGGGGGCGGGGCTTGCGGGGGGGTTGAGGGGGTCACGCGTGGGGCACGGGACGTGGAGGGGGGGGCGGGGTACACTGAGGCACTCAGGGGCGCAGGACGCGTGGGGGTGGGGCACAGGGGCCACGGGGCACGCCTGGGCACGCAGGGGTGTGCTCGGGACTATGGGGGCACCCGGGCTGCGTGCGGCGGGGGGACGAGGGGTATGCGGGGTGGGGGGTGGGAGGCTCCGGGGCGGGGCACGGGGGGGGGGCAGGGAGCGCTTCAGGGCGCACAGGGCTCAGGGCGAGGATGCTTGGGGCGCGGGCACAGAGCGCATGGGGAGGGTGGACGGCTAGGAGCGCGGGGCGCTCAGTTGGGCCCCGGGGGGGGGGGAGGGGGGGGCGCAGGAAGCCGCGGGGTGCTCTGGACTCGCGGGGGGGCGGGTCGCGCGGGGGACGGGGTCAAGGGTGTCGCAGGTCTTGCAGGGGTTGTGGCGCGAGCTGAGGTAAGATGGAGCGTGGGACGCTGGGGGATGCTGCAGGACACCAGGGGGCACTCTGGACCGCGGCGGGGGTGGGGCACACGGGGGGCGGGGGGCTCGAGGAGCGCAGGGGTGGGGCGTGGGGGTCTCGGGGCACGTGGGGGGCGGGGGGCACACCTGGGCGCCCGGGGTGCGGGACACTCAGGGGCGCTTGGAGCACACCTGCCGCGTGTGGGTAGGAAGCATTGGGCGCGGGGGGGGGGGGGGGGGGGGGGGGGGGGGGGGGGGGGGGGGGGGGCGGGGGCGCGCGGAGGGAGGTCTCGAGGCGCGTGGGTGCGGGGCGCAGGGGTCTCGGGGCGCAAGGGGGCGCAGGGGTGCGGGGCACGCCTGGGCGCCCGGGGCGTGGGGCGCTTGGGGCGTGCCTGCTGAGTGTGGATAGGGAGCGTAGGGAGCGGGGGGTGGGGCGCGCGGAGGGGTGGGGCACGCGGGGGGGGTGTCTCGCGGCGCGCGTGGGTGGGGTACGGGGGTTCTGGGGCACGCGGGGGGGGGGGGGGCGTGGGGGCGCGGCGCTGGCCTGGTCGCCAGGGCGCGGGACACTTCGGTTCGCTAGGGCTGCGCCTCTCTGTGTGGATAGGGAGCGTGGGGCGCGCTGAGGGGGGGGGCGCGCTTGGGGGGCGGGGGTGCGCGTGCGTGGGGCGCAGGGGTTGTGGGGCGCGCGGGGGGCGCCCTGGCGCATGGGGCTTGGTGGGCACGGGGCGCCAGGCCGCTGAAGCGCAGGCCGATTCGCAGGGGGCGGGGTGGCGGGGCGTGGGTGGCTGGGGTGTGTGCTTCCCTCTTTTACCCCGATCTGTGCCCTCCCTCTTCAAAAAGTTCCTAATTTCCCTTGAATACTTACCTTTCTTTCCCCTTGTTGTTTGTAGTGCAGCTAGGCGGTCGCCATCTTGACCGGAAGTCCAGAACTGTATATTTTGATTTTGGTTATAAGGTTCGAATTGTAAGACATCAGACAATAATATAACATACCTATCATTCAAGTGAAATAAAAGGCAGATGAATTGGGTATCATATAACTTGGTGAAGTTATCAAGTGGTTCTTTTGGGAAAATTATTAGAAAAGAAGAAATAAAAGAAAAGAGGAAGACAATGCCCATAGGACCAGTATAGACCTTTCTGTCACTACTATGGCATGCCTGCAGAATGCAATGTTTATCAATGTTAACACCTGAGACAAAGTATTGTCTGCTGTGAGGACCTAGGCTGTGGCTGGAGGTGAATTCCGTCACGTTCCTGACTTCCATGCAGTACGTGCCAGCCGTGCTCTGTTGTGCATGACTGAAAGTGCCTCATATTGGAAAAAGTCCCTTTGCAGGTAGAGTTGCCCCTAGTTGGGAACTGCTGGAAAGTTAAATGATAAAGAAGAAAAGTCAATTTTTGATTGTCAACACTTACAAAGAAGTGACATTTATTTTACTCTGGACTTGACCTCATAATATAGCTTTGCTACATCTAGATGATGGGGAGATTTGAGGGGCAAATACACATTGTGTCCAGGTAACAGCCTTATTCGGGACTAAAAATGGTCATCATTTTCTCTTTTGTTATTAACAACTTCTATAATTACAGACAATAAACCATGATATTTCCCTCCCCTCCCCAATTTTTCCCTTCACAACTCAGCTGTCCATCATATCCCTTCCCTCTCTCCATTAGTCTCTCTTTTATTTTGATGTCATCATCTCTTTCTCCTGTTACGAGGGTCTTGAGAAGGTATGGATAGGCACTGTGAGGGCTTGGACATTGAGGCCGATTTCTATCTGTGCAGTTGCATTGTATGGAGTGGTGCCCCTCCTTCGGCTTTTACATTCTTCCCACCACCTCTTCCACAGTGGATCCTGAATCTTGGAAGGTGTGATAGAGATATTTCAGGGCTGAGCACTCCCCCATCACTTTTTCTCAGCACTATGTTGCTTTTGGGATCATCCCAGTGGTCACCACCATCTGAAAAGTGAAACTTCTTTAACCAAAAGTGAGAGTAGCATTAACATATGAATGTAAAAATTACGTGTAGTGTTTTCAGGGCACTTTGGTGAGAATAATATATGCATTTATCCAGAAAAGAGCAGGCTTTATACACCTAAGGCAAATGACCTCCCTGCCACAGTCTTTTGATTAATTTTTCAGTACCAGGCATGTATCCCTCCTATAGGGCAGGCCTCTTGTCCAATTATAGAGCAGTTGGTGTCCCTCAGAGCAGACATGCCACTATTGCACATGTTCAATCATTTGGCTTATCTGGTCAAACTTGAGGCTTCCAGGGTCCAGTGTTTTCTCCACTGATGACTTCTGTTTCTCATAGGGCTGCATGCAGTGCAGCTTTTTCCAGCTTACACTTGGCTAGACCACAGCGAGAAGGTTTTCAGCTCAGCATCAGCTTGATTTCTCAGTGACCTTGCTGCCCACACATGTAGTGTCTTCAGCAGTAGGGTCTTACCATCTGTTACTCTTGGAAAACAATGGGCCTTGGCAAAACCCTGTAATGTTTTGGAGGCAGCAGAGACCCCCTGGCCAACAATTTACTGGTAGTTATCCCATCCTTGGCACTGAAAATTTTGTAGTACCAATCTATGGCTTCTGGATGTGCCATTATCTAAAGAACTAGGCTTTCATATGTCTTATTCAGAATGTCTTGAATTTTGATTGACCCTCCCCCACCCATCTCTTACTCACTCTCTTCCCCGGGCTTCACTGAGGCCATTCCACTTTCTGTAACGTGTTCTTCTACCTACACATATACAATATCATCCCCTAAAGTCCTTCCTTCTCCTCCTTCCCTTATAGTCTTTTTTTTCCCCCCAATTTCCTGGCCTCTGCTACAAATTTTTTGGTTCAAGCTGACACAGAAATCTAAACATTTGCAGCTAGGTACCACATATGAGAAAGAACATGTGATGTTTGGCTTTCTGGGCCTGGGTTACCTCACTTAGTATAATCCTTTCCAGATCTATTCATTTCCCTGAAAATTTCATAATTTTATTTTTCTTTACCGCTGAATAGAACTCCATTGTGTAGATGTACCACATATTTATTTTCCATTCATCTGTTGAGGAACATCTAGGCTGGCTCCAGCCATTCTCTTTTAATATCAATATTTCTTTCTCCAGGTATTGGTCCATGTAGCTAATTTTAAACAATTAAGATTTGTGTAGTTCTGTGTAGTTGGAGCTTAGATTATTGTTTTTAGGCTATAGTTGATAAAAGTACTTGAAATCCAGGAACAAGAAGTGAGTTTTACTATTACAAAGATATAACTGATGACATTTGAAAGTAAACATTGCCCATAAAGACTAAGAGTGTGCAGAACAAGAAAGATCAGCCATAAGCTGTCAGTACTTTTCTGTCCTGAAACTTATCTATGAAATATTACCTTTCAAATTTTGCATTAAAGGTCAAGGAAGGACTTGAAAGTAAGTAGAAGAGAGACTCATTCATTTATCCATTTGTTGTATTAGGTAGAATGAATGGATAGAAATCCATTCATAGTGAAAGTAAAGACCTTATCTTGTGCTTTTTCCCCTGTCCTGATTTTTAAACCTTACAAAATACTAGAAAGGCAGTACAGAATATTTAATAGTTTCTAAATAAAAAGCAACAAGAAAAAAATAAAAAGCTTTATAATTTTAATATATGAGTCATACTCAAACACATATGAGAAAATGTGCTAAGTAATAATTTTGATAATATATAAATAAACTAAAATGATATATGAGGTGAAGATTAGGTACAACTATGATTAGTTGAAGAGATAATATGAATTAATATAGACTATTAGGATTAGATGACATATAAGAGTGCTCTCATTTTCAGTGTATCTAGTTCAAGTCAAATAAAGCCGATGTTTGTAACATGTTACTACCCAAATTATATATACATTCCTAGACATTGCTGTAATGGTTGACTATTGTTCATATGAAAGTATGACAGGGATGGAGGGATAGAATACAGGTGAAGACACTTCCCTACAAAGGAAAAAGGACTAAAGTTCAATTCTCTAGGACCCATGTAAACCAGATGCACAAGATGCTGCATGTGTCTGGAATTTGTCTGCAGCAGCTGGAGATCATAGCACACCCATTCTCTGTTGTTTCTGTCTCTCTTTTCTCTTTATGCTTCTCTTTTTCTCTCTCTCAAACAAATAAAATAAAATAAAATTTTAAGTACTGTAAAAAAAGAATGAAAAAAAAAAAAAAAACAACTAACAGCTTAAAGAGCTACCAGTGACATTACATGGAAACATCACCTGACCATGAACTTTGCTCAGATCACAAGCTCCAAGATGAATATGTGGCCAACTGACCTCCTTTCTATCACTGGGAGATGGCCACCACCAAGCTTAT